>NW_027111275.1:1926240-1932177 GCF_000696795.3 Halyomorpha halys | reverse complement strand
AACCGCATGGTTATTGTAATATAATCAAAATAATTTTTTTTCCAGTCTTAATTATTATTTTCTTTATATAATTTACTACAGTACACATGTTCAAAAGGATCCATTGCATGACATTCAGACGAAAGCATTGAACCCTGTACAGTTTCTGTTAAAATACTTCACTGACAATGAAAGATATATGTGATATATACTGATGCCATAAGTGAAGTCACACATAATCTAGGTTAACTGGACTTCTGGTGAAAACAAAACATTCTGATAACCTAAAAAAAAACACAAAAATAGGGAGGACATGGAGAAGGAGGAGGAAGGGGAAGTTGATTTAAAACGTGTTATTGTTGGGGAGATAAGGAAGTGGGCTGGAGCAACTAGGAGAAAGTGATTAAATCTCTGAGGGAATCAATTTAAAGTTCTCTTACTTTTCTGTTTAGGCTACCTTTGGAGCAGTTGTTGAAAGAATGTTAATTGGGACCGCCTTTTGTGCCCCAACCTTTTGTCTTCCTTTCACACCTCGTCGCCGCTTCATTCTCCTGCACCGCTGGCTCACCTCCTGAATTTTTCATAAATAAGCAGTGATTTCTGCTGTTTGGAAGACCTTGTTTATTAATTAAACCACGTTTAATTATATTTGCGTTTTAATATATCTAGATATTTTTATTTTTATTTTATTTTATATCAAATCGGCCTGGTGGGCCTTACATGGTTGATATGACCGTTATATTATATATATATTTTTTTAAACAGTTGATTATGGGGGAAGAGGGGCATAGTCTCGTACAAAAGACACTCTTAAATATAAACAATGTTAATATTAAAAGAAGAAAAAAAAATAAATAGATAAGAATAATGCTTCTTAAATAAAAGAAGAAAGTAAAATTAATAACGAAAAATAATGATATTAGTACACTTACATAAAACAAACAATTACCCTCTAATAGTAAAAAGAAACAAGTTAATTTGAAAAAGGGTCGAGAGAAGAAAATAGAAAAAAATAATAATAATGAATAAATAAAATGAGTAATAATAAAAAGTAAAATAAAGGTAGTGTGACTATTAATTAATTTTATATTTATTAAAATTTATAAATGAATGTCCTGCTGCAGTCTGAGCTTCAGTCTTCGGGTTGAGGTTGAATTTCCCAGGTTGTAGGTCACTTCTCCTTTAACTGTCGGCAATTGGGAGTGGAACTTCATAAACCGTTTTTTTATGTAATCCCCTATTGACTCATATTTAATTCGCGATGCAATTGGCTATTTCTTATGAACCAAGGAGCATTAACTGCGATTCTTAGGACTTTATTTTGAAAAGATTGTAGTTTTTCCCTTTTCGTAAAGTATGCCGATCCCCAGACTTCTCAGCCGTACATCAGCGGTGATCTGAGAAATAAAAAAAAAAATAAATAATTGTGGAAGAAACTGGTAATATTTACATGAGAATTATTCAGCCTTAGGGTACGTTCAAGATATTCTGAGTCAAGAGGTTCATTTTCGAGTCTTGTATAAAAATTAAATTTTAAATGGGCTGTATTTATTTAAGTTATCTCTAGCACTAATGATTCGCTAGAAAAATATATATGAAAATGACTCACCAACAATGCTCCAGGCGTACGTCAGGATGGTGGAAACCAGATTGCACATCATTCTCCACTTTTACCAATTGAACAATATTCTGGTCCTTTTTTCCAGTGGAAAAAGAATTTGGAGAAATAAATTATAATAACAATATAAAAACAGTGCTGCAGATTCTCCCAATCAAAATACCCGCTCAGCGCCTAGCATATATCCATTTTACCTGACAGATGCCCGTCAAGGATCGGCGACATATTGTACGACTGTTACAGTCACTGTCGCATTAGCTGCGGCGTGATAGTTGATGTGCGTGTAATATCAGTGATGCAACAGTCACACTAACTACCATGTTTATACGCCTTGACAGTGAACTATCGGACAGTGTGCTATTGTAGTGAAATTCTTAGCCACTACCATGGTGTAACTGTTTGATATTCAGAGTCGTGTTACTATTACTCTCGTATTAGTAATGCACTGGATCCCAAAAATAAATTTATCCTGAGCCCCCTAAACAAATATGTCAAGGGATCCAAATGGTCTAGGAAAGCCTACGTTCTAAAATTCAATATCTAATAAAAATTGAAAAAGTAACAAAGGATTAACGAAACAAAATTATACGCACGCCGACTGTCTGACTCAGAAAACCAGCCTGAATCTTGGACGTAGCCTAAGACAGGATTTTGGGTGGCAGCTTTTAGGAATTCTACATCCCCAAATTCAATGCATGATAAAGTATACTGGTTACAAAAACACACTGTTTTCTTCCAGGTAGTACCCATGTATCTAACTTGTCTAATTTACAGTTAAAGATCCACGGTCTGCTTACCTAAGTATGGTTAAAGCTGTACAATATTAATTACGAGGACAAGTCAAAAAATGTATTTATTATTTCTGTTTTAAAAAAAAAATCAAAAAAAAAAAAAAAAAAAAAAAAAAAGTACCAACCAGAAAAATTTAGATTGCAATAAAAATGGATAGCAAGAAATACATAGTTAAATTGATAGTAATGACTTATGTTGTGGATAACTTGGTTTTTCTTCTAATCACATTTTATGGAAAAGATGTAATAAAATATCTGATTGGAAACAAATGATTGTTTAAGCAAGCACAAGATGCTTATAAACTTATAAATAATAATAGAAACAAATTATATCAAGTGTTACTGGAATATTCATTCTTATCTTTTTTAACAAATTCTTTCAGAATAATTATAAATTACAAGCATGAAATATAATATTTTCTATAAAATATAAAACTTAAAAGTTTACATGAAGTTATAAAACTCGAATAATCTCATCAATAGAAAGTGCATAGTTAACCAAGTGGACTCATTTTGTGGATGCAGTCTGATTATTAACCAAATAAAAATAATAAGAATTGAAATGCAGAAATAGCAAATAATTTTTTATATAAACTGGTAGTTAGCGTCAAACTGACCTCGAGTATCAATATGTCGTAAGTTGTCGTGCTTAGGTCGCCAAGATCATGCCCCTTACCTGATTATCCCCACATTATTCATTGCTAGAATAAAGCAGAGAATGGTATCTGAAGCAGAGTTGAGCAATAAGTAATTATAATTACTTTCCAATCACTGTAATTTGAGACTAGCATACGAAATTGCATTTTTGCAATCAGAAATATCAACTACGCGAAGAATCACTGCAATTTTTATAATGGTTCCTTAATTACAATTATTAGTTGAACCAAAATAATATCGATTACATTTGACTGTAATTATTAATTACGAAAACATTTTCCGTAATACTGAACTGAAGTATTGTGCCAGGAATCCTCTAAGCAAGTGCGCATTTCAATAATACACTTGGCGTGGGTCATTGTGACTAGCGCTTAGTCAGACACTAAGCACTAATTTTGTAAGAAGAGGGTAGGTTAAACAACCTTAATTCGCATCGTCTGCCATACGTCAATAAAAACAAGAAATAAAATTTTGTGTAATTTGGAATCCGAAAATTACTTGGAACAGAATTGGAATCTATGGACACTTTTTGTCATATATACTATTAGTTTCAACTTTTTTGTAAATAAATGAAAACTGTGAGATTTTTTTTTTACAGAAAAAAAAAAGAAAAGATGTTTGAAAATTATCATGGAGAGTGACGTAAAGTATACAAATTAAAATATTTTAAAGAAATTAAATAAAGTTATTTATAAGTGATTATTTTTATTATCAGAATATAAATATTGATAGTTAAAGGTTTTTTTACGTCTTTATCATTGCATGATAATATTTTTTTACTAAACAGTTATTCCAAAATATGGCTGCAACACATCTTGTTGGCTATACATTGTCTTCGACATAAAAAATTAATTTTCTGAAATTTAATTTAATTATCTAAAATTTCAGTTAAGAAACGATCATTATCAATATGCAATATCTGCATCAAAGTATACATTAATTTATGACTAAAACATAATTAGACAAGTACATGTGACGGTTATGAAACAGTGGTATGATACACTTGTAGATAAACTACCCATAGGTAGAACTCTATTAACAGTTTTAGAATAGAAAGTCTCGAGGCCAGTTTCTTTTCTGACACATAGGCTTATCACGTATTGAAGAGGAAGCTGCGTTAGAAAAAAGTGGATTTGGGTGATTTTAGAATTTATCAATATAATTATTAATATAAGTAGTGATAGTTGATTCTGGCCAAATCGGCAACTTATGAAACATTAAGGTCCTTGTGGATGAATTTATTTGTGGCATAGTTAGGAGCATTGAGGATTTTGGTTTATAAGGATTGGATAAGAGAGGATTTTAGATGGGCTAATGGATCACCAAAACTCAACTCCTTAACCTCTTAAGCCCAAATAGACCTTCTTATGGCCATGCAAATGAGCGTTTGTCTATAAGTGTTGCAATAGTCAGAATTGACTATCAGTTCCCTGTCTCTTCATTCTTGTATGGGGACTGCAAGTAAGACGTTTTCTCGGATGCAGTTATAAGGGAATCTGTTAGACAGGGCCAATTGAAGATTAACCAAAGGGCAGGAAGTCATGTATTTATGACTAAGGATAAAGGTGATTTAATAAGATTTATTGGCATTTATTTTAGTTCTCAAATTTCGATACTATTCTTCAAAGGCTGTGTTGTTAGATTGAGAATTTTGGAATACAACTAATAGGCCATTATTCACTGATTGCACAAAACTCTTATCGTCATAATTAAATATTTATTTGAATGAAAAATAATTTTTTTTTATTAAAAAAATTATATACTTATTAAACCAAAACTATAATTTATTTTTAATGAATACAAATAGTAACTTATTGTTAAAGTAATATTAATTTATAAGTAGAGAACTTAATTGATAATATATCTATTAAATTAATATTCTGTACGTTTAAGTACAAAAAGCACATAACTGAATATGTTTACAGCATGAAATGTACACAAGTCATTTGCAGTATCATTAGCCACTCCATTGCAAAGCTTCCACCCATTAAGACAATCTGTTTTTATGAAAACATGATAAATAGCGTAAAGGCTTAGAAAAACAAAAAAGAAAAGAAAAATGAAATAAGAGGAATGAAAGGCGGAGTCGTAAGGAGGAAAATTTAAAGAAATGGAAGTTGAGGCTCCTAAGCCTGGCTTAGTTCTAGCTTTCATTACCGAACTTTTTTCACCTCGAGTTCTCCCTTCTCCCTTCTTCCTTTTTTTTTTTTTCGTTTTTTTAGTTACCGAGAAGGAAGTGCCAGTGAATGGCGGAAAATGATGGCGTTTTCAAACAGCGACCGATCAAAAGGAAGCCTTGAGTAATTAACAAGTCGGTAGGCCCGGGAAACCACTCACCGCTCCTCTACCGAATGAACTTCTGAACGAAGCTGCAATATCTTAGGCTGTACTCCGGATATGCGTAGTCGTACATGAGGCTACTATAAAACCTTTGCTGCCGACCGTTAAAATGGACTGAACGAATTCTTCGAATGATTCTGAACGAATTCAGAATCAACAGTACTCGATTCAACGACTTGATCCATCAAATTATAAAATTAATAAGTTCTTTAAATACAAAATGTATGTGTTTAATGGTAGGGGGTATGAAGTAATTTAATTAGGGAACAGATGTGTGGCTTCAACTCGTAACGGTCTTTCGATTGGATGGTCAATTATAAATCACAAAGCTTTATTCGGGCCTTAGTCTGGATTAAATTTATTTTTAAAAATAAAAATCAGTGTGTGACAGCTCACACACGTTCACATTACATATTAATTAGCGAAAGTTGGAAAAGCCATATCCAGTACTAAATTTCAATATCTTGCTTAAATTTTCATTAACATTTAAATTAATGAAACTTGAGGTGCTTATTACTCAAAATTACCTCAACCAAAAAATATTTTTAATTT
>NW_027111275.1:1916881-1924645 GCF_000696795.3 Halyomorpha halys | reverse complement strand
TTAAAATATACTAGTTAAGCAGTGCACGTCTGATTTACTTACTCTTTATTATATTGAAGAGAAAGAAAAGTTAAAAAAATATATATTAAAATCATAAACAAATATATAGTATAAATACACGTTTTTTCAAAGGCAGATACACAGACATGTATCTTTAACATGGCAGCGGTCATTGGGAGGGTGCGAAATAAATTATGTTTAAATGAAGTTAGTGAAAAGATTTGAAAAATTAGTAGATTTATAAAAATCACTTTAAGAAAGTGAACATTCCTTGAATTACCAGTGATAGGTAGCAATTTTTTGGAAATCCCGAAAATGGATCTCATGGAATTATTCACTGATATTTTTTACCGTATCACTTGGTCACCAGATAGCCTTCCATGCAACTGAGCATCCATCGTCAAAGTGTGGAAGACGGATTAAGACACTAGAAGATATCGAATGGTTAGATAATCATAGGATAAGATAAAGTATGTAATGGATCACAGAATCATAGGAGCTGTTTGAGGATTAAAATGTATTTTAAATGAATTATTAATTTATATGAATATAGGTATCAAAACCTCTGTATTGGGCACAGGTAACTCCAGGGGTTTTAAAGTTTCAGAAATTAAAGAATTTTATGGTAAAATATTTATTAGATGGTCATTAAGAAATTATAAACATTGCCTTAGTCTTCAATTGAATAACAATCTTATTATTCGAAATCACTGGAATTGGAATAGGGTTATAAACGAAAAATCTTAAAATGGAATAGCTGGTAATAAATTTGAACAGAAAATATTTTTAATTTATATGAATATAGGTATCAAAACCTCTGTATTGGCCACAGGTAACTCCAGGGGTTTTAAAGTTTCAGAAATTAAAGAATTTTATGGTAAAATATTTATTAGATGGTCATTAAGAAATGTTTTAGAAATTATAAACATTGCCTTAGTCTTCAATTGAATAACAATCTTATTATTCCAATTCCAGTGATTATTACAATCAATACTATTCTGGAACTCACTCGATCTCAAGCAGGTAGTAAGGCTGGAAGAAATTTTATAGCTTATAAATGGTATTGATATCAATAAATATGATTCAATTGGTCACTTAACTAAATAAGAAATAAGGTTAGTGAGGGGAGGTTTGTTCTGCAAAACGAATATCAATTTTTAAATTGAATTACATATGATAGTGATTATACGTTTCGAAATTTAGTGCCGACAACGAATGGGAAACGTAATGGTGTAAAATAAAAACAGATAATTTCTTTAAAAATTTGAAAACAAATTAAGGAACCAAGGCTGTCTGGTCTCAACCCGTAAGAGGTAATATTTACTTTGTGGCTGGTCCAAGAGATAAACATTGACCTTCTGACTCTGACATGGGTTACTGATCTGTTGACGGTCTTCCTTCTTAGTTTCAATTGTAGTATAAAGATTATACACCTATATGAGTTAAAAAAACAAACATGTAAAAGAGTTTGTAACATACGTCAGAAAATAGTATATCTTGAAGAAATAAAAAAAAAATGAATGAACAAAACAAGGGTAAAATATCATTCTATATAAGGATTTTTAGTAATATCTCTAGACGAAAAGTTTATAAGAACAATAAGCAACAACTCTTAGGATCTTCAACAATAAAAGAAAGCCTTTCCTCGGAGTCATCTTTTGTTTTAGTTCTCGCCTGGAGACGACAAAAGGCAGCCGTCCGTCTTGCCGAACAAAAGGAAATGTGGAAATGCCATAAGCGTCCTGAGAGACAAACAATGTAAAAATATACGGGGCTGGACCTTGATACGTTTATTTCCCCCGGCTTCCTTGCCAACGTTTATCAAGGAGCCAAGGGCTACTATAGTCTTTGTCATCCCTCTCTACCCTTTTATTCAAATTTTCTGAATAAAAATTTCGGAAGGGCTGTATAATTTTTATTGAGGAGTCGGGTTACATACAAGGCACTCAGGTATTTTTAATAAAAACGAATTTTTGTCAAATATTTTATCTTTTTTATCACAAATTTTCATTACTGATTACAAAACCATATTAGTGCAATTTAAATAACCAGATAGATAAGATTAACATAATTAACAAAGAATACTTTACCAACGGTTGTGCAAGGATTTGTTTATGATGACGCTGAACAGCCTTTTTTTTCTTTTTTTGTTTTCTTACCTCCTGGAACAAAGAAATAAGCATTTACAAATATATACAATAGAAAATGATATGTATATATACCGGTTATTTCATTTTCTTGTTTTGCCAGAATGGCATTATAAGAATGGTTGCCGGATCCGCTGAAGGCAGTGTCAACAATGATGGCATATGTTTGCCTGGCTGATCACTAGGAATAGGGAGGGCCTATTCCTGTAGCTGAACAGCCAGATTTATTTTTTGTCTTATAATAAAATGTAACTATCAGTGTTAGGAGGAGTTATTTTTTCTTATAGATAGAAATGACTAATTATATAAAAAGTATAATTTTTTTATTTTTGTTATTTTAATACTTATTTATTGCTATTTACAACTGTACATTATAATACATTTAGTAAATCTGATCTAAGTTAAATTGGAGTGTTACAGGTGTGTAGAGAAACTACCCATTGGTAGCAATCTAATGACATTTTACATTAGCTGGTCTTGTGGCCATCTTCTTTTCAGGCGCCTCGGAGGATTGTCAGGAATGGAAGAGGATGCAAGATTAGAGACTAAGGGGGTTGAGTGGTTAGAGAGTTTATAATGGAAGGAGTGATATCTGGTTCGGGCTAGATCGGTTACATAGGGAACATTGTAGTCTTTATGTATGATTTTATTGTATGACGAAGTAAGGAGCATTGAGGATTTTACGAAGGATTTTGGATTGTAAGGATTGAATACGAGAGGAATTCGAAGCTTTAATGGAGCCCCAAAGCTCAACTCCATATGTCCAGATTATCAAGTATAATTAAAATAAATCATTTATAAGACAGCATCTGAAAAAAATACATGTTTATAAAAGAAAATGTACTAAGCAGAAAATTCGTAGCTTAGTGAAAACTAATACAGATTTTTGAGTTAGAAATATGAAAAAAAATTATTTCTTTAATTATAAAGGTCTAAAATATAAATTTTATAAAATGCCAATAAAGTTATGTATTTAATTTGATTTTGAAGTGCACTAAAATTAACTATTTTGTTTATCACGACTATATTCAAAATAATGGTGGCCAAAAGGAATTCACTTATCTCACATCAAAATAATCTAGCTGGAAATTTACAAAATATGTATTTTTAATTAATTACAGAAACATACAAAATATTCTATGTATAATCAATCCTTAAAATGTAACCCAATAAGGAGTATATATATTATGGTACGTACTTTGAAATATGTACCTAGTCTTAAGCTGTACCCCACGTTAATAAAAAGTTGTTAAAAATAACTTATTTAACAGAAAATATATTTAAATTTTCCGTTATGCTCCTTACTTTGTCACAAATCAAATCATCCATCATGACTTACGTTCCATATGGTGCTAATTTGGTCATAACCAGCTCCTAATCCTTCCATGATAAACTTGCTAATCATCCAAACCCTTTTTTTTAACCTGCCTTCTCCTTCATTACCTGATAATCCTTCTAGGTATCTGAAAAGAAGATGGCCTTGAGATCTTCTCTTGTAGAAATGTTAACATATATGTTATTTATTATATGGTATTATAATAAATAACATATATTTTATGTATATATAATTTAAAAAACAAATTTTTTTTAAGTATCAAGGTAATACTTGATAGTATTATACAATATCATTGTATAATACTATCAAGTATGAAATGATTGAATAAATTTCTTTCTCTGTGTAGATTCTATATGTCTGAATCATTTGATTGTATAAATGACATCAAATTTACTTATGTTTTATATATTTTTAATAAAGTTGTAATTCTCAATAAATAATTCTCTCAGTTGACTTTTATGTTTGACTTTGCTTGTTGTATATATTTTTAAGACAATTGTAAACGTCAATAAATTAATCTCTCATTTGACTTCTAATTCAACTCCAGACTGATTGCATTTACTTAGCAAAAGAGGAACCACAACTACAAAAAAAGAAAACGTGTTACCATGTGATCCTGCGAGGGAAAGAAATAATCATGGAATTATGTTCCACGTTGGTTGATCCTGGCCCGATTGAAATGACTTTTATTTTTCTTGTAAATAATTTAATTATCGTTCGAAAAATAAGCTTTCATCGTCCATGAGATATTCAGTTTTTACTTTTTTAATAATAAATAATTTTTTTTTAACAAATCGGAATAATTATTTTTCGAACCCAGTCTTATTACATATCTCTTGCAAAAGAAGAACGAACAACTACCTAACACAAATATAAGTTATTCAATTGGAACTACCAGCTATCAAATCAGCACAAAAATCTCTTTAGCAAGATTTATGTTCTTATAATATTTATATTCAATTATTATTATATAGTTGAACAAAACATTTTAAAAATAACCAAAGGTAAAGTACAATTCTTTGATAATACGGATCCAATATACGTGAATATTGTTTTGTCTTGTGGCGTATTTAGTTATATTTCTAATGAAATGTTGTAATGATAGAGAATGTATGGTTTTCAATTTATTAAAAAATCGTATTAAAATTTTTAACAGCACAAAAAAATACATATGTTTTTAAGCAAAGCTATATTTCATAAGAGAACCTTCATTATATATTTCAGCTTTACAAGTATTGCCATGACAACGTCGCCATGACAAAAACTTTTTATTATATGGTTATTGCTCCGTTTCTATAAGGCCCTCCGCACACGAGGCGAGATGAAATTGGGACGAGAGAGACTGCAAAGTTTTGTAAAAAGGAAAAATACACCATTCTATTTTTTTTTTTTTTTTTTAATGAAAGAGTTTTTCCAGGATGTCAGAAGATTCTCCAACTATTTAGAGGTTGGTTAAATTGAAAAAGAGTTATTATTTTCAAACACTTCTAATAATAAATCGTGAATAGCTAAATTAATTTTTCCGATTCGAACGATTTTCTGAATGTTTATTATAAAACTAATATAAAATTTTTCTCTATAAGGATGGTCAAGGTTGCGGTCAAAAAAAAGAAGAAGAAATAGTTTAAAACTATTTTAATGTCCGACATTTCGCCCCACTTTACAGGGCTGTTCAAATAAACAGTTGAAATAAAATTGTTCTCACTTTTCTCTTGCTTATATGCTAGTATGCCGTGTAGTATGCTAAAAGGTTTTTCCAGTCCAACAAATTTTTTTTAATACTCCTTCTCTTTTCCACAAAAAAACAAACACAGAACTCCGTTTTTCTTTTAAATTTTGTCTCTTCTTTAGAATTATACTATAGCAAATAGGAACAATGTTATATATTTATTTTTGTTTAGTAAAGAAATCTTACTAATGAAAGCTACATGGGTTTATCTTGTCTCCGCATAAATTCCCATAAAAATGAAAAACAAAATAAACACCCAGACACGTTTATGGGTGAGGTAGGGTGTAAAAAAGGGATTAAAATAGTGAAGTTAAATTTTGATCAAATCAAACTCTCGTTAATCTATATTAATTTAAACAAGTGGTCCCAGATAAAATTACAAACTTGAGAAATTGTTAAAAATCCATTCATCTATTCAAAAGAGGTAAAGTGACTACAGTTGGAAAAACTGATTCCATCAATTCCCTTTTACCCTACCTTTAAATATTCGGAAAATCGTCTGAACTGCGAAAATCTATTCTTGTGTTCGCGAATGAAGTAGTGGACAATTTTTACATTGATTTTCGTTTTAGTCTACCACTAAATAGTCAAAAAAGTATTTGACCCACAAAAATCGATTCATGTATTCCCGGGATATTAGTGAAAAAACAAATAAAATTATATGATGGGACATCTTATATTTTCCAATATCATTGTATAAGTGTAATATAAGGCATTCTAATGTTATAACAAAGTTTTTTGTTTTTTATAAAATTTGTTTTTTAAGTTTTTTTTATTATTGCATTTTTAATTGCATTTGTACACATCTCTGTCTTTTGTACATAATAGAATTTTCGAGGATTATTCGTAAAATGTTTTGAGTGGGAGAAGAGCTACGGCCTTATAGATGGCGATATCAGCTGACAGAGGGTCATGCCAGCTGACAGAACGCCGTATTAACACATAGAATGTATATATCTATATAAGCGAATATATTCCTTCAATAAAGTCAGTATTGAAGTTGCCATCAGACATTGTATAACTGGGAGCACTTTTCATTTTGATCATCTGGAGCAGTCATAAGTTATATACACAGTTCGGTATGTCTTTCTCAAGCACATGATAAACTTATCTTCTTTTTTTTAATCTAAATAAATAGATTTTTAGATATGTTGCGTTTCGCCTCAAATCGTCTTATGAGAAAGTCGGTCGTAATTTTTCTGATTTTCATGCTTTCCCTGCATATTTCATATTTTTACTTTTTCCAGAATCTTATATTTATAACAAAAATTAATATGTAGCACTACAAACTATGAAGAGTCTGGGATGCAATACTATGTAAACAAAGTACTGTTACTAGACCAACGGTTGTGTAATAGTCAGAAAAACGTTCGACCGCCCGATTTCTCCCAAATTAAGAATACCCAGAGCTTTCGAACCTCTAGGGTTAACTAATGGCTACGGCAGCAGAATAAATAATTATCTGTAGCACAGTGCCTTACCATTAAGCCTCACAGCTTCGCTGAATATTTATAATAAAGGCCTAAAAATAAATATTAATTTGTTTATATATCCTAATATATCCTGGTAATGCTACTAATTAATACTAAACTGTTAATATTAATATTAAACGTTTTTAATAGTGATTAGTTAAGTATTTCTGAACATTGTATATCTAAAAAATAATATATATTACATTTATTTTTAAAAAATTTTGGGCTTACATGGTGATTCAAGGTGCATAATATAAAACAAAAATTAAACATGAACACGGTAGATAAAACAATCTCAACAATTTCAGTATATTGATCCTATGTTAAAGTAAAAAATTATGAGGACAAGAAATTATTGTCATCTCATTGTGTTAATTTTTTTTCTTCAAATGTTCCGTGATATGCTTCGGCTTCAGACTTTTGGAAAATAAAATCCAACTTTTTTAATCTTTAAAGGACCCTCCTTAATTATGTGTGGTCAACACGGAAAAAAACTTTGTGGAGGAATGAAAATATTAAAAAAAAATTCTTGACTAAAAAAAAAAATATCATCCTACCCCTCTTTCCATGTTTTGGGTATTATAACTTGGGACAGTTAACGAAATAATCCTATTTGTATAAGTAAAAACAGAGGTGGGATGGGAGGAAGAGAGGGGCTTAAATTCCTCTAAGTCACGTTTAGAGCGACACCGCTGGGTAAGTAACTTTTTAACGAGAGGATGGATTTTTCTAAATTATGATAATTCAGAATAACTACTGTCTCGTGTTTTTATAAAGTATTTTGCCCGTCAACAGATAAAGACATTATTAAGAAGATGGAAACGCTTGTTGGTCATGAGTTTTAATTTAATGAAATTAAAATATATAAATAACTCAATTTCAAATCTCATTTGGAAATATATGACCTTAACCATATGATCAGAAAGTAGAAAATTAAAAACTAGATGTTTTTATTCTTATAATTCAAATCTCTCGATTCATTATGTTGGAAAAATTGTTCGGAGTATTAAAGGACCAGACTCTAGTGTAATTAGTGAAGTTTTTTTTTTCTATGCTGAAGAGATCAGTCGTTCGACCATT
>NW_027111275.1:1911458-1916284 GCF_000696795.3 Halyomorpha halys | reverse complement strand
ATTAAATGTCTTAATCAGGGCTTAAATTGAAGATACAGAGTAAGTAACGCTAATTTAATAGTATAAAAATGAAATGTAAATAAAACAGAAATAAATTTGGGTCCTTACAAACAAAAATGTATCCATACAAACCATTTAACATAACGGAAGATCAGTTATATAAAAGGAAAATCCTACCTTTCTGATAGGCGGAAAGCACTAGGGGGAGATGAAGTATCATAAAGGTAGGGGATTGGGGGAAATGACAGATAACAAATACGTATCAACTGAAAACAAAAATATATAAAATAAGGTTAAAGTAAGATAATATCAGGAAATATAAGAAAATATTAAATATTGGCAGACAAAAGATGGTGATATACATAATAATAGGCCTTTATTATTATTTACATTATTTTCCATCTTTTAGGGATTACTGTATTTTTACATTCCTTTTTTATCTTTTTTTTTATAATTTATACTTTGTATAATAATTTGTAATTATCTTCGCTGTCAATAATTGTCTAATATCTTTTCAAAAATTCTTATTTGTTGGTACTTTTCATTGTACATCTTATTTGTATCTTCATTAATTTAATTAGTTCATTTTTATATAAATTTACACATTTAAATCAATTTTAGCCCTAACTTAGTTTATTTTTATTTTTGTTATCTATTCTCTTACTTTGTAATATTATTTTAGTTGTTTCTGTATTTTCAGCCCTGTAATGTGGGATGAAACATTGGCTCATAATTGATAGTTTTATTACTATTTGAGTTATTTTGTTCGCACCCGGAACGTTTTTCTTTAGAATTTAACACAAAATTTCTTTTCCCTTTTAGGTTTTCATTAGTTTGTTTATATGGATGTCTTTTTATACCTCCACCTTTGTATCTGTTTAATTTAAATGTAACTTTTATACTTCTGCATTATCTTTACGTAATTACTGTCGTTTTATTGTAGCCCTAAAGAAGTGTAGATCAAAACGTTACCGTTAATAAATATTAAATAACTATTTTTTTCGTTTTTCGTGACCACAACCTTGACCACCTCTTTCAAAATTATGTACTCTTAGCGTAAGTTTAGAAATTCCAAACTAAAACCAGAAACAACTGTTCTTATATTTAAAACAATTCTCAGGCCACTGCTGATGTATGTCTGTGAAGTCTGGAGAGCGGTATCCTTTACGAAAAGGAAACAACTACAATCATTCCAAAATAAAGTCGTAAGAATCGCAGTTAATGGTCCTTGGTTCATAAGAAATAGCCAATTACATCGCGAATTTCAGATGGAGTCAATAGAGGATTACATACCGTTTCATGAAGTTCCACTCCCAGTTGCCGACCGTTAAAGAAGCAGTGACCTACAACCAGGGAAACCCAACCTCAACCCGAAGACTGAAGCCCAGACTGCTGCAGGAGATTCTTTTATAAATTTTAATAAATATAAAATTAATTCATAGTCTCACTACCTTTATTTTATATTTTATTATTACTCATTTTATTTATTCATTATTATTATTTTTATTTTTTTTTCTATTTTCTTCTCTCATCCCTTTTTCAAATTAACTTGTTTATTTTTACTATTAGAGGACAATTATTTGTTTTATTTAATTGTTCCAATATCATTATTTTTTGTTATTAATTTTACTTTCCTCTTTTATTAAGAAGCATTATTCTTATCTATTTATTTTTTTTCTTCTTTTAATAATAACATTCTTTATAGTGAGGGGTGTCTTTTGTACGAGACTATACCCCCCCCCCCATAATCAACTGTTAAAAAAAATATTTATAATATAACGGTTATATCAACCATGTAAGGCCCACCAGGCCGATCTGGTATAAAATAAAATATATAAAAAAGTAGCGTAAGTGTAGATGATGATGATTTATTATGTGAAAATCAGTAGTTCGGAAATGTTACATACTCAATATATGTAAAAGCTAAATACAAAATCTAAGAATGCGTCAGGTCCAACATACGATGGGAGATAACGTTATAAAGGACGGTGTGTATAAGACAGAGGCGATCTGGAAGTTGTGTAATTCGATGCTAGAGAGCGCTGTCAGCTTAAGGCCCCTTGAATATTTACGAGAGGCAGGAAGGTCGCATTGCGGATCGCAATTAGTAGCGAACAACATGGCCCTCCGGGACCATTATCTTAGCCTTCTTCTTGCCAAGGTTCTCTATCATCGGCTCTCAGAGCAATATGGAGCACTTGTTGTTGTCTTATCTCTGGCGAGGATGTGTTCAATGTTCTCCTCAAGAAATATCTACATCCTTTAGAACACGCACAAGGTGGTTTCTGAGATATATTTATTCATAAATCAAAAATGTTGTCTGAACAACTATAAATCAACAATTTGTCCAATATTATGAAAACTACTACTACTAAAAAGATAAACGTCATTAAACTGACTTGTATGTAGCACGTGCATTTATCTGTGGAATGTAATCGGGTAATTACGCAACATTTATTATATTAATTAATTTAGATTGAATCCTAAAGCGTTTTAAATTGGATTTATTTTCTAACGGTTTTTTTTTTTATTTTAATATTTACCAATTCCTAGAATATTATTAACATTGAAGATCCATAAAATATAGAATGTTGGGTAAAATAGGAATCCAAACAATAGAAGTAAACTAAGCTATTTTTTTTAACAACATGGGTACATTAACCATCAAATAAAAATATATACATGATCTAGACAATAATAATAATGCAGGTAGATTGGCATCATTTTTTATCATTTTTACAGGATTTTTCAATAAGATCTTGTTTTCCACCATAAACACTTTTTTAAGTTCTACTGAACATATCTTAAATTTTGCTACCTTTTTCAGAATCTGCAATGCATTTTCTATAATATGCATATATTATATGTAATATATCACTTTATCGGAAAATATCACTTCGTTTAATGACCATAGCAGCCACTGTAAAATAAAAATTAAAAAAAAAATGCTTGCATGATTGTACACAATGAATTTGCTATAACCTTAGGGATTTCATTCAATTCAAGTTGCTTCATTTCATCTGCGTTACAACGGTATGCTTATTAACTTTAGCTATCTACAACAGTACGAATCGTATAGAAGCAGGGTAATTTATTCTTTAAGGACTAGTGTATCCAGTCAGAGGGTACGAATTAATTTAAAAGTCGTCGGAGGTTAATTCTAGATTGTTTTACTTCGAACAATAAAGGCAAGTTTAGTGATAAAGTTGTTCAAATTCAATCTGAGATTAGGAAGCAAAAATTATCCTTAAATTGTATTATTTTTTTTTTTTTGGATCTAAATAGAAAAGAGCGTGTTTAAAATAACTCTAAATACTTATATAAAAAAATTAAAAAGAAATGATAATTTGAGAAACTTTTTTTTTTTTTTATTTACCACGACTTTGTATAAAGAAATTGCCTCTTTGTCGCTTCTGAACCCTCAAATGTTGTACGTGAGTGCATTCATAATATCTAAGAGCAAGGAGAATGTGATTGCTTCATCTCTTCTTCAGGTTCAGAAAAATGAAGTATCATGTGCTAATCAAAGATTTATTTAATATTATTCTCAAAAAAAAAAATGCTCCAATTTTTTACTATTATTATAAATTAAATTTTTAAAAACCACAAAAATCTGAGACATGTTTTATGTTACGTAAATGAAGATTAAAAAAATACCCCCAAAAAATAACGATCACATTTTTATAAACTCATATTCTTTGTATGTATTTTACCAACGGAGAAGGGAATTAAATAAGCTAATTCATATCTAACCTATTACATAATTTACCGTCAATTGAGTATTTAATTAAGACTATAAATGACGTGTAAATTACATCTAGGCTCTATTTCGTGACATAGCAATGCATACTTCAGCAGTTCATCTTGTTAATTATTCCAGGGTGATCTACAACGCCGTCCCATCCCCTCCCTATTCAACAAAATTGAGCTGCTTTGAGCTATTCATGGCCTGATTTGAATGTGGGCAATTGTTTAGTTTGCTATTTTATGTACCTAGGTATTTTGTTAATCTTTTTGTGCAAGCAATGTGATTTTATGTGCTTTAGGATTTCAGAGAACCAAATACCATTTGTATGGTACATTATAGGAAGGTATATTTGTATTTACATAGATTCACAACTTTATATAATGTTAAAAAAGCAATTACGATAAGATAAATTATTTATATTTTATTTAATTAAGCATTAAAATTTACGAGGAATATTCACAGTAAAACTAATAATATTATTCTCTAAGGTGCTAATTTGTGATGTTTTACTTTTTAACTCCTATAACATCATAACGTCGTCCTTTGTAGTTTGTATACTTATATATTTGTGTGCTAATAATATTAACTTTTATTATGAAACAGTCGTATCTTTACTAATATTGATCAGATATTGATATAATTTTTTTTTTTATTTAATAGCGAATTCAATTACTCTCTATGTTATTCTGTATGAAATTCCTAACAAATTGTATACTTTTTGAATTATTTATTGATTTGATTAACTTTTCTCCAGGTTTACACTATAAATGGAGAGTCGCCTAAGAAGAGCAATTTTTATTTAAAATCGCTAAAGTTCATAAAGGAAACAGTTTTTCTGCTTTCTAAGCAACCAATACAAAACAAAATCATTCTCAACAAAAATGTTCTAATGATCTATTTTTTAAAATTTTATTCATTTAAACAATTACATCCAACATGGTCCAGATGACATCTATCGGTCGGTACCAAAATAACACATAAAAATGATAGACATAATTCAAATTTAAATATCATAGTTTACACTATTAGGGCGTCGTGAAGGCTTTACAAATTTTAAGTTAGATAAGTGCAATATAAA
>NW_027111275.1:1905570-1911048 GCF_000696795.3 Halyomorpha halys | reverse complement strand
AATCGAAATCAATTATTGGGAATCATAGAAGTAAAAAAGTACCCGGTTATATATTTCTTTTTATGAAAATATCTTAAAAATTGAGTTAGTGTAATTTTTTCTTTGAATCAACCTCGGTCAATTTCCGTAGAGTTCATAAAGATTCTGAGCGGCTCCTTTACCGAGTTCCTAATATACAACATACCGATCAGTCCAATGAGCACTATTAAAAAGGATGAGAAAGAATTAGTTTAGATTAGTCGTTGTTTTTCCTTCTTCAACTTATTGAGTTAACAATACCCAGCAAAGGTCTGATACAAATGAGGATGTAGGATTCCCAGTCAGTTCAGAATAATGGTTTCCGCCATGCTCTGAAACTGGTACCTCTCAACACCAAGCTCCTCTAAAAAATTCCCTGTTGTAAGAGATATAGTTCCTCTACTTCCTAGTAGAGCCCAAAGCCCTTTCATCGAGAGGGTGTCATATGTAAAATAAAAATTCTAATAGTGCTTCGAAAATCCTGGAATGATTATGATGAAATGAGATTCAGACTGAACTTTTGTATAGAAAATTCAAATTTTAATCTCGAAAAATAAACTCTGTAATGTTTTTTAATTTTTTTTAATCTCTGTTATAAATCTGGATGACGTTTAATGAGTTTCAAAATTAACCGACTCAGGTGTACAGTAGAGTCAAAGGAAAATTGAGGAAACGCATAAATGCCACATTTTATACTTTTTACAATATAATATTAGTTTTAATTACTGATAATGATCGAAATTAAGTAAAATAACTTGTTTATCATAAAATCTTATTTTATGGATATGTCTATCGAGAGTATGACACCTAATAATTTATCTTTGGATCTGCGTGATAATTGATGTTATCAAATTCAGAGCTGTTCCCGGAACCGTTTCCTAGCACCTTCAACAATAAGACAGGAAAACGAATGGGCCTCCAGGCAGGTGTAGCATGGATGAACTATACCCTCCTGGAATTAGCTCCAACATTCGGCTGTCACCTATCACTCCAGCCGTATTCCTTCCAGTCTATTCCATTCCGTTCGCCACTAATTGGACAGATTCCTCTACCCTCCGCTTTTAATTGACATCTATTAATAGAGCGCCAAGTCAACCCTCTGCGAATTAATGAGGTGGGTATCTCCACCCTCCAGACCTTCTTCGTGTTAATAAAGCAGCCTTCAACAGCTTCGCCAGTCGACCATGGCTTTTCTAATCTGCTCCTGTCCCCCTTTGACGGGGATCAAACTTAATTGACTAATGAGGTTTGGTGACTCTATTTCTGATTATTAAGCTTTTCGCATGACTCACCCTGATAAATCTAAATATTTAAACAAATAAACTTGTATTTGATATTGACATTGACTTGAGAAAAGCTGACGTAGAATATATGTGATTTGTAAAAAGAGACTAATTCTTAAATCCGAAATTACCAGAAATTCAAACTGTAAAATAACGATTTTATTGTCTCATAATTCATATATATATATATATTTTACATTATGATGAATATTTATTTCATGTATTTTGAACAACGATAAAAAAAGCTAAAATATGCAAAAGTTAAAAAACTTATTATACCAGACCAAATTATCTAGTTCCAATCTAATAGGTACATTAAGGATTTCCGAGGCTTACGCCTTCACTGAGGTTGATGAAGCAAGTTGGTCTTCCAGACGTCCATTCTGACAAAAATATTTGGACCCATTAGAGAGGGGATGAACATGTATGGAGAATTAGGAATAACGCGGAGCTATCGGCTTTGTACGGAAACAATGATGTCAAGTTTATAAGGTTAGGTAGATTTCGATGAACGGGTCATGTGGCGAGGATGCGCTACGATGACATCCCGAATAAGGTCCTATCCAAGAAATTACATGGCAAAAGAAGATTAGGGAGGCTGAACATAAGATGATCGGATGCTGTATCAACGGATGTACGGGTTCTCAGTGAACCCGAAACTGGAGAGTTGCAGCAGAAGACAGGACAGCCTGGCGGAAGCTAATAGAGGAGGCCCAGACAACGGCAACGGGCTGTCGCGCCATTTAGATCATGGTATTAAGGATTTCAAACTATGTTTATTTTGTTATCAAATATAACAATTCCACCTGCTTTATCGCCATTTATACCTGCTGATGTTTGTAGAAAGCTAGATATCCGATGTGAGATATAATGTGGTGAGTTTTTTTTTTTTCATACATAGACATGTATCACGAAACAGGTTCCAATCCAAGTATCTAAATATCAATACCCAAGCCGAGTATTGACTTTGACTGTTTTAAAAGTCATCATATAACAAGCGATTTTATTGGTAAATTATTGGTTATTTAAAATAAGAGAATAGTAATACTTAAACAAATAATGCACATAAATATTTTCATCAAAAATCGTATGTTTTTAATTATTATTTTCATAAAGTTGTGCTTGAATATTGTAACATATTTAAGTATTGTATTTCATAGTTGTTTTAAATCATTATCCACTGAACTTGAAAATTGTCAGAACACTGCAAACGTGTATTGAGTACCTTCAGTTGATTCCTTTTAAGCTAAATCATTCCAGGATGTAATTCGTAGATTGCTCCTCATTAAGATAATTATCCTAATTGCGACAACTGAAGGATTGTAAAAGCGAAGACAAGCTGATGACT
Organism: Halyomorpha halys; assembly: GCF_000696795.3. Lineage (NCBI taxonomy): Eukaryota > Metazoa > Arthropoda > Insecta > Hemiptera > Pentatomidae > Halyomorpha > Halyomorpha halys. The sequence continues at coordinate 1,908,399 of NW_027111275.1, read as the reverse complement.
AGGGGAGCACTTTTTGCAAGCACCTGTTGTCCTCAGAGAAAGGCACCACCTGTTGCCAAGGATTGTGTCCTTGTTTATAATTATAATTAGGTTTCATGTTTCTGTCTCAGATACATCTCTTTCTAATATTGGCTTACACTTCACTATTAAAATACGGGGTAATCAGTCACATCTTGTCCATGTGATTCACAATTTCATTTATAAGTTGGAGTAAACTAAGGAAGTTTAATTAAACCATAAATGAGCGAGATATATTTCATTTTAAACACTATATTTATGCATTATCATGATAAATAATAAAATAAATAAATTCATAAAGCTTATAAAAATTTAGAAAACTAATAAAGAATAATTGTAGAGTGATTTAACTAAGATCCAAAGAAATTGTATGAGGTTTATAGTGGTCAAAAGAAGTAAATATTTTTAAAAAATCCATTATATCAACATAAATTAGTTCAAAAATAAGATAACAAATTCTTAAAATATATATACATTATAAAATAAAGAAACGAACATTACAATAAAATTGGAAACAATATTTATATTTTTATAAATAATTTATTTCCTCACAATATTCTGTGCAAATTATTTTTACGTTGATTTTGTATACAAAATATTTGTAGTTGTTTTTATACTTATTTCGTAGAATGTTATTTTTTCTTCTCATAATGATGGATTATTTTACACTATTATGGATGACAATTTAAATTTGTAATAATATATTTTTTAGTATTATATGTTACTTACAGAAATGTGTTAGAGAGAGGGGTAGCTCAGTAAGTAAGGGGTTGTGATACTATCTCCAGATTCTTGGCTTGAATCAGATAAGTGTTTATTTTGTCACTTTAGCTGTGGGCCAAACTTGTGGGTTCGGATGCCCACACACTTCTATGAATTGGGTACGCTTATTGTTCAATAACCTGGCAGTTGAGCGTGATTGAGAGCTAATCACCTGCTTGTACCATCGTTGTTCTAGAACTTCCTCAATCATTACTTTGTTATTTCGGTGCACTCAGTACATTGTAACGTCGATGCGGACTGGTTTCAGAGGAAGTTAGACAATAGAAAAAAAAAACACAATACTTTTTTTTTGTCGGCAAAGACTTTCATTAGAATCCTATACTGCCTGACTATGATTAGAGGCAAGTTTTTCATTTTGTGGGACCGCCACTCAATGAAAAATGTCAACACCCCAGGCCGGATACGAACTTGCACCGCCAATAGACGCCTAATTGGTAAGACTGTGTCTTAACCATTGAGCTACGGCGGCCCAACACGATACTTAACACTAGCCATGTCGGGTTAAAATCAACAAACATAAACTAATCGTGGGTTCAATTATTCTGGTGTGAGAACAAAGAAATATTTGGGATCAAAGGTATGAAAAACAGCTAGAGATGGGATTACAGGGTTTCGCTCCAAGTGCAAGTTACTCATAAAAGTAAGCACCGGCTCATATTGACCTAAGAACAATAAAATTCATGATGAACATAATGAAATAAAAACTGATGATTGAATGGTTTAACAGTGAAAGATGAATGCAATGTAAACAAAGGGTTATAAATATACAGATTAAAAAAAAAGCTTCAATGGTGGAATTAAGAAGAGGGAAAGTTAATGCATTTTCTAAAATTTCACTGAAATATAAAATCGATAAATTACCTTTCAATACCTTCAAGGATGAACATGACAACCCTAGGAATTCAAGAAAACAACCAATTAGCTTAAATCGCGATGCTCAGGAATTTTAGAAGACTGAATTCGAATATAACATAATTTAAAAAAAAATAAATAAGAAGGTCTTACTTATTTACCGAATATGAATTATTACTTTAGAAGTTTTTAGAAGTATTTGATTAAGATTGAAATATGTATTTGTACTACTGTCACCAGTTTTTTTTTTTTATGTAGTTTCCCTCAATATCATGCAAATGTGGCAATAGCACCGCACTTTTTTCAATGAGCATAAGTATATAGATATTTTTATGAATTGAGTTCGAAAGGAACTATAATGTTGAATAGAATGGAAGCTAGAAACTTCTCGTAACTTTTGTAGTTTATGAGTTATAAGTTTCAGCCAGACAAAATAATGCATAGTACAGTTTTTTGTCGCAGCACGAATACTAGTGTGACTCTGAAAGCCTCGGAGTGATTATCCATGATCCATCGCCAAGAATACGAGAAGTTAGCAATACTGTTTTATTTGTTGTTGTTTTTTTTTTGTATGTGTGTTATTTATAAGTCTTCTGTACAGATTGTCCGAGAAAGCGTACATATGAGGGAATCCAAAGTAATGGTGAAGTTCGCCTATGATATCGTCTGTTAATTGCGTTGTGTGTGTTAAACAGTTAGTGATACATTACATTGTCTACATACTCTATCATGTAACAAGTATTCTGAGGTTAGTCGAGTGTGTACGATTTGGTCACACACGACTAATCCAAGAAGTCTAATCAGTACTACTTCTTGACGTTCACTATTTTTGATTATTGACGTCCATGGAAGAACTGTATACTTAATCACATTTATATTGGAAGAAGATAGTTGACCGTATTATGAAGATAGTCCGGGTGTAGGTCAATAAAGGTATCAAAATAGTAACATAATACCATTTATTGTTAAAAATCGTTTCGCCCCACTTTACAGGGCTTCTTCAGGGCTGTCAACAAAGGATTTTACGGTTACTATTTTGACACTTTATTGACCGCTACACGGACCATCTTCATTATAATTTAATCAGTTTTAATTTATCTTCTCCTGTGTTGATTCAAGTTACCTGCTATTCATTTGTTACATATGTTAAAGTTCACTGTGGGGACAATTGAAGCA
>NW_027111275.1:1901566-1904183 GCF_000696795.3 Halyomorpha halys | reverse complement strand
ATATGGTAAAACATCATTATTGAGAATACAGTCACAGAGCTGTCAAATATGTGATCATTCAATTCGAGATATAGCAAACAATATTATTTTGACATCAATGTCGTTAAACTAGGACAGCTGGAGATCTTGGGATAATTGGAAGCGAGTTGTAGTGCTGACTTGGAGGTTAAGGGCACCTAATCTATAATAATCTGTTCCACAGATTCAAATCTAATGATATTGGAAAAGAACAACTTATCGATGATTTCTAAAAGTCAATTTTTTTTTCTTGAGTTCAAACCACATTATTGCCATATCTTATTTAAAACAGTGTTTAGTAATAGGTCGGTCTAGATAGAATTAAAATTTGTTTACCTATGCTTACCGATTAACTCAGTGAGTCAGCAGTTCTACAAAATCAATCATGAGTATCGACGTTGTGATAATACAAGAGTATTGATTCTCCTTTATACACAATACTTTAACCCAATCGATACTGATAGTATCGGGTTATAAGAGCATCGATACTACGAAAGTGTAAGATAAAAAATATTGATGCTTATGGTACTGGTAAAAAAAAAAAAAATTAAAAAATACAAAACAAATTTATCATATTAACAAATTGTAACTATATCATCGATAGAAACGTATCGGTATACATTTATTGATACACCTAGCTGGTTGTCAACCTTAAGGGTTGAGCGTGATGTTGAACAAATCTCTTCCTTGCACAACCGTTATTCTAGAAAAGGTACTTACTAAGTAACCGTTGACCCCTCATGTGTTGGAGTGGTACAGATTTTTTCTATTTATTCCTTATACTGGGTTCAGCTTAATGATTGTTTTGACACTTATTTAGTAATTTGCCCGAAATGATTCCCGAAATGAAGAAGAAAAAATTATATAGTGAATATGATTTTTTTTTGATGAATTTAAAACGAATTGTTCCATCAGAACAACATTCTTTATTTTTTCCAACTATTCCTCTAATTGAGCTTAAAAAAACAAAACAATCAAAATACTTTACTTCGTAAGCTTTACCTTTACTTCATAAAAGTTAAGTATCTTCTGAGTCATTACTCTACATCATTGTAAGGTCTTACGGTAAATGGATATAACCCACCGCAGGAAATGAATTGATTTTAAAATACAAAGTGAATTAACCTACATTGCCAAACCCATTTCACCTTGATAAAGGACGACATTATTGAACTAAAACGTTGTTACATCAGAAATTATAAAAACAAAATAAAATGATTGAACCATATTTAAGATACGTATGGAAATTGCCATTTGGAAAATAAACTTTTTTATGGAACAATATTTTACCAAATTTTCTTTCTTAATGTTCGCCTCCCCAGAACTCTTTGGAGTTCTTTGAAAAGGGATCTTTTACCTGTTATTTAGTACATCCCATTTATGAATTCATATATTTTTCAACTGTAGGCAGAAATATTAGAACAGGAGTTGAAAGACGTGCAGTTAAATAGTCCGTTGTCTTCAGCAGATCTAGGTCCAGGTTAGGCTCCTGGAGGGGATAAATTAACGAAACAAAAGCACAATTGGGCTGGGAAAACAAAACAGGTTGGCTCATTTGAAATGTGAAACAATAGTTACTGAAGGAAATTAATCTTAACATTTCTTTGCTCCCTTTTCCGCAGAGTATTCTCGACAAAAGTCAACCCTTTGTCCTTTCAGGAGGGTTGAAACGCTTACCTCGACAAATTCATAATTTAAGCTTTAGTTGAAATTGTCATTATAACATCCCTTTCTCAAAGGAATTTTCTTTATAAATTTAAAAATAATTTGAATCTAAAATATTCAACATATTCCTAAGTTGCAATCAGGGACTCAAATAATTAGTGTTCTATTCTATCTTATTTGTTGCCCTAACGCATTAACTAATAACGCTATACTTTTCCATTCATTCTTAAGTTCTTTCATCTATTATTTTCTATCATGCGCATTATAATTTTACTATAAATTGTATAAAATATATATATAATTTTACTATATTAAGCAGTACAGATATAACTACCTAATTGTCTTGTTTCTTATGCATTTATTAAGTTATTTTTTATTTATTTTTTTCTCTGTATCTAAAATATCAATATAAAACTTTAATATAATTTATAATTAAGTGTGACCACACTGTTTTTGGCGAATGTATGTTATAAAATTAAAATTACCTTGCAAAGGTATCTAAAGGTACCTAGCCCCAGAATAATAAACTATTTTTCATTTCATTTCAAGAGAATTTTTAAAAAGACTCTAATTTAATTATTATTAATCCATCACAGTAACAGTGAAGGTTCACCATATACTCTAAATTATCTATCGTCTGTTAGATATGGCAAGATGTTATAATTAGAAAAAAAAATGTAAAAACTTAATAAAAGTTTAATAACCAGTAAGTACTAGAATCAAATGTCAATGTTTCTCATGTAAAACAATATTTCATAATATGAAGGAGATGGTTGGCGTTGCGGTCAAAAAGGAACAAAAAATAGATTTATTTACAATTTACTTATCAACGTTTAGCGACACTTTGCAGGGCATCATTAGGGCTATAAAAGATACATAACAACTAAAAATGGGTTAATAATAAGATAAGAAGAAGTAAACTAAGGAGGGGTTA
>NW_027111275.1:1890589-1900651 GCF_000696795.3 Halyomorpha halys | reverse complement strand
AACATAAATATAAATAATATGAATAAAAAAAAAAAATCTCTTTCGTTTATTACAAACAGATATTTTTTATTTATTATAGTTAAAGATGATAGAATTGAACCATTTTTAAATATATCAATAGCAACTTGGTTTTTAAGAATATCGATGTCATAAATATCTAAATTGATTTAATAGGAGATATTCAGCTAAGGAAGAAATATAATAGAGCAGGCTTAGGGGTTTGGGTGAAAAATGGCAGGAATTTCAATTTGCCGACATAACTTATCATTTATACTCCGCTGATAATAAATTAGATAATTCACATTATCTAGTTCTATTAATCTCTTTGCCTGACCATTTCTATGAAACTAATAATTTATTTAATTTTATTTATTGCCGGCATATTACTTTTATTTTTGAAATTAAAAGCGTGCCAAGACTCTAAGCTAGATCAAAACTGCAGCATTTGTACAATAAATCACATGCTCAATTAAATTAAGATATGAAATACTGGATTTCGGATTAAACAATATTGCTATGTGATAAATATTATCTTAAAATTATTTGTTTTATTATAATAGCTGCAACATTAGAGATTCGTTTTTACTTTATAACTTTTTTGATATCTTAAAGCTCAAATGAAGTGAATTAAGCAATAAAAATTACGAGATTCTAGTGGTTAGGCATTGGGATGATTTCGTTATATATACTTTCTATTTTTATTTTATTTAAAGTCTTTTATTGAACATATATGATGTTTAAATAATGTAATTAACTTGTTTTTTTTTTATTGGCTAACCCTCAGTCAACTTTTCAAAAAGTAGAAACTGGTGCTTATATGTCAGCCCAATGATGATGTTTAATAGAGTTCCAATTACAAATGAGACTATTATTGTGCGTTATTTATTCTAAATGCCTATTAAATCTACTATTCTTAATGTTATTATGGACGTTTGTATAGCGGAGATTACAAAATACGCTAAGCCTTTATGAATTAAGTCTGGGTTCAGGGATAATTACAGAAACGGGAGCATCTTCCAATTTATTTGTTTATTTTTCTAATCTTTGTACATGGATTTTTTTCTAATAGTTAATATTTGTTTGAGACTTACTAGGAACACACAAAATTGAAACGACAATAAACTGCTCGTAGTTTCCGATTGCTACAACACTTACTTGACAAACTATCTAAACATCCCATTCACTACTGTATATATATATATGTAAATGCCTATTTATTTGTTCCAGGAGATAAGAAAAAAAACCCACTCACTACAGAAAATTAATATACACTACGATAATCAATTTGTAAATATGTAATTGAGCTGTGGGACTCTCGCATGCAATCCTTACAATCCAAAATCCTACGTAAAATCGTTTATGCTCCTTATTACGTCACAAATAAACTCATTCACAAAGACTTTAACATCCCATTCGTTGCAAATTTGACCCAAAACAGATATGCGTCTTTTCATTCCAAACTCCTTAACCATCCTAACCCATTAATTCTTAATCTTTCATCCTTAACAATCCTGATAGTCCTCCGAGGCGTCTGAAAAGAAGATGGCCACGGGCCCTTCTAATTTAAATTAATGTTTGAAGTAACGTTGGTGTTACTTCAACTATGGTGGTTCCTTCCCAAGATTTTCAAGTGTATATGATACATACAACATATTTACTTATTGTATTTAATATTTGTACTTTTATAAATCACATTAAATAAATAAAAAAAATATTTGTTTTATTTTTTGGAAATAACTAATAAAGCTATAATTTTTCATAATTATCTCCATATCTCTATAGGAATTCCCAAACAGTGTCTTTCTGATTCATAAAGACTCATCTCAAAAATAAGCTGTAATTTTTAATCACGTATTTTATAATTTTAGTATAAATTTTAATGTGCTTATCTTCGAGGCCCTAACTTTACCTTTTCCGTTAGAATTCCCCATTATATTTAGGTAAACTATACTATTTAGTACTACCATAGGCGTTTTTCAACTGAATCAATTGTTGTCATGTTGAAAAAAAAGTTTTCCTGAACGTCATACTAGACCAGCAGAGATCTAATCCGAGATTGACAAGATGACTCCCCTAGAAGACGGACAGATCAGAGACAGTAGAAGAATAGAATTAATGCCAGTTGTAATAAATGGAGGAGTGGCCTGGATGTGATGTGACAGATCGGAGGACTTAGCGATATCTGTCAGGCCGGGATGGGGCTTAATGTTTCCGACTTAATTGGCTGAGTCGTTAGCTGGCCCGGCTGCTCAATATTGTCCACGGCCCTCCGCCTTTTATTAAAAACATCTACATTTATCTTCCTTAATCCCGTCCGTCTCCGATCTCCCTATTTCATTACGATAAAGGAAAAATGTCGGAAACTTACTCTTATCAGAAGACGAGAAATATGTACTTAAAGATTTACATCTGAGTGTCGTTAACAGCAAACTGTCATTAACTTTAATCAGTAGTCAACAAGCAACAATACAAAGATTAGAATGTTACGTAATATTACCAAATTTTCTTTTGTACCAGTTTTCTATTATACTCGAAAAACATTAAAACTACCACAAAGCAAAGAATTTAACAAATTAAAAAATTCTTTTTTCTGTTTGTTAAAAAAAAATTATGTACTGGAAGAAAACGGTTCTTTACAACACAATTTACTTTGTCTGCTTTTCTAGCATTTTGTTTTCTTTTATTCTTGTATTTTTTTGTTTACTTAGAAATTGCAAGGTCCATATTATCCTCATCAAAAGTTTACAGCTTTGATTTATTTTACTTATTAAATAAATTTGATCACATGGGGCCTAATAACTAAAAAATAACCTTTAATATACTTGCATAGTTTGGAATAGCAGAGGATTATTCACTTGGGGATATAACTAAATGGAGTTCCATATTAAATTAAATATAGCTATTAAATAATTAAATAAAATGAATTCCATTTAATAATAGTTTCACAATTAAATATGGAGAGGATACATAAATCAAAATGAATATCCAATGAATTTTATCAACAATTCTAGTGATTATGGTGCATAAATATCTATATATTTATTACTTTAATTAATTGATTCTAATCAGTTTGGTCTTATGTTCTTCATCTATTTTCATTTTATCTAATTTGTTATACCAAGCGTATCCTATTTTAAATAGGCCTAACAACCTAAATAAGCCCTGTACTATCGGAACGTCATCATACTTTTACAAAAATAAAGAAAAGGATCCCAATAAAACAGCATTAGTACAGCATCCAGCCAAAAATCAACATAATTTTGATTTTGGTAACACCATAATTTTACATAAAGAAAACAACACGTTCAAAAGAAAAATACTTGAGTAAATTTATATATCAGAGAACATCAATTATACAGTTAATTTTAAAACAGATACTAGGAATTTAAACCAACATTATGCAAAGACTTTAAGAAAAATAAATTTAATATGAATTTTGAGAATTAGAATAAATACCAATTGAGGCAAAAATGCAATTTAAATTAAATTTAAAACAAGGTTGACCTGAGTGAGTGGGGACTTATAAATAGTTTGTTTATATGGTAGTGGTATTGTGGATAATCTGAAAATTAGAAGTTTTAAATATTTATGAATTTTTTAAACAAAATAGGTAACTAAACATAAGCTTAGGTAAGCTTATTAATAATAAATATGACTCTCTAATAATTGACTTTTTCATAGGGTTTTAACTTATAATTAATGACCTGGGCAGAATAGCCTGCAAAACAAATTTTAAATTTTAATGCGAGGAGAGAATTTGTATTGAAGGTATGTTATATCATTAGTGATAATGTTGTTTGTTATAAATGTTATAAATGAATATATAATATAAGCTGTTAAATATTTAGATTGTCCTTGAGGATGGCCGAAATGGCCGAAAAGTTGGACTGTTAATGAAATAAAAAGTGTTGAGACTATACAAGGATACAATTTTTGATTTATTTAATATTTTTAAAAAAATGTTATAATTTTTTTTTTCTTACCACACCAACATTTATTGTATCCTAGGATGCTTATAATATTATAATATCCGAGGAAATGGTCAGCAGAATCTACTTAATTATAAATTATATCCTTTTAACCTTGTGATAACCTTTAATCGTAATTAAATGTTTACGTTGGATGATTGCAATAGATAGATTGTAATATTGCGGGGATGGGATAATATGGGATAATAGACGAGTCACAATAGAGGTCATCGGAACATGTTATTAGTAGACGAACAAGAAAGGATTATGGTAAGCCAGCTGATAGGAGTCTCATCAATATGCCAGCGGTCGGGCTAGAGCGGGATAAGGCGGATAGATCAATTCGTCCATTACTCCCACAGTAATCTTCCAGTCTTGGATTAGTTCATAAATGTCGCCAAATACTGTTTTTTTTTTTTTTAGTTTGTTTTAAATATATTTATATTTTATAGCTGAACGTTTGTATTTGAGATGCCAGAAAAATAGATGTAATTAGATCTGCATACATAAATTCTCAATTCTCAATATCGGATAGTCTAATAACACCATGAATTTTATTTTCGGTTAGTTGTCTTATGTATAAATTTATTATATATAAATAAACATATTTTAAGATTATGAAATGAAAAATGTAATTTTATTCTGGGACGTCTAGTTGCCGAAAAATAATTATTGTGTACATTCGAGAACTATTTATTTGACATATAATGGTTTGATAATAATATACAAATTTATCAAAAACCACATACTTTTTAGAATAAAAATTAAATAATCATATTGGTAGACAATTTAATATAATTTAATTTTGTTATGATTAGGTTTTTCGATAAATCCTTAAGTTTTCGAAATATATACGGCATTTTACCGGATGGAAAAACACATGGGACTTTAAAATTAAAGGACTTAAGAAAGTATTTGCACACCTTGTCTTTTCTTTACATTATGAATTTTGTTGATAATAAAATAGTTTGAGGTTCCTAAATAAAAAGTAAAAGTAAAACTTGTTAAAAAACAGTATAAATTCAATTAAAAATATTGATCAGCATTCAAATTTATTTTAAAATAAACACAAGGAAAAAATATTTACACACTGTGTTTGCTAACTTTCTCTTATTTGTATGCTTGAGTACAATCCTGTTCTTTTCTATCAGTGTTATAAAATATTAAGTTCGTTTTAATTTAACCGATCCTAATGCCAAAAACAAGTGAACTAAATGCCACTACTCTCGAAAAAGTTATATTATTTCGAAATCAAAGTAAATCGTATCGCGAAATAGAGTGGCTTTGTTAGGTATTAATTTTAATACCGTCAGATACGTAATTGAGAGATTTGAGAAAGGGGCACAACTGCAAATAATAGTAAATAATCGGTAATTAAATAATAATTGGTACAAAGGACGTCCAAAGAAAGTAAAAGAGAGGATGAAAAGAAAAATCAAAATTGAGGCGATAAAAATCCAGGAGTTTGTGCAGGTGTCCTAGCTAATATGGTCGAATCGACTTCTGGTGTCTGTGTGAGCACTACAACAATTAGAAATTTTTTAAATTCTGAAAGAATTTACAGCAGGGTCCTGAGAAAGAAACCTTCTATCGTGAAACTAATCGAAAAAATGGCATATTTTAGATAAAAATGTTCGAAAACGCCAAATAACCAGAAGACACCACCTCAAGGTTCTTTAACAGCAAGAATTGGAACAAATTATCACGGATTTAATTAAAAACCTCGTCCACACGGTGCCGAGACGTTAACAAGCGGAAATAGTTGCCAACGGACTTCATACAAAATATTAATTTTTAAAATATAATAAAACGCAAGGTGTGCAAATACTTTTTTCTGTATTTTTTGCAAGTTTGATGTTTGGTTTTTTGTGAAAGAAGTTTTTTTATTTGAATTTTCTTTGTAGTTATTAAGCTATAAATATACTTTTCATTTTTGAAGTAATAGGATTTGTCTATTACTTAAATTCATAATTTAATTTTTAAAAAACGTGTTTTTTATTCGGTCATTGTAGTTGAAGCTAGAGTTAGGAGGTAATGTTCTAAAGGTACTAAACAATATAGAGAAAGTCACTTCTACATTTTGTGGTTATTATTATTTTTAATTTACTTTGCATTTTTTTGATAATAATAAAAGTTTTATTTATTGCTTTTACACCAATCTAATTTTTAAAATATTTTAAACTAAATATCAGTTAGTAAATAGAGGATTAAAAAAAAATATATTCGTTTTTATCTATTGTTCGTTACACTGTGTAGTAGCTCAATATACTCGATCTGCGAATTCCCAACAATTGCATTTTCACCTTCATTGGTTTTCAATACCAGTGGTTTAGTATCTCATGGAACTGTCGTCTCTTGAAATTTTATATATATAGCAGTGATAAAGTTCGAAGAGAACAAGTCTAATAAAATATTTTTTTCTTCTTTTTTCTAATTTACTTTAAGTTAATTCAGTCATAAGCTAGTGTCTGGTAAGTGATTACTGAGAAGTAAACGAGTATTATTAGACAACTTACTACGATGTTTGATGGCCCAGTATAGTTTGGTCCGATTCGGATAGGTATATTATTTAAATTGTTTTTAAACTTAAAATTTTAAGTAATTAATATATATAAGGCGTCAATACAAAGCACCAGGTGAAACTATAATATTTAGAAATATATTGCTACCAAGTAGAACGTACTATAACCATTAAACAGTTATTTCACGCACGTAATTTCGGCCCCTTAATTATTAAAATACATGAATAATATAAAAAATCCATAAGAATAGTGGGAGATGAAATAGTAAGAAAAAAACACATGATAACCGTTGATAATGATAATGAAATCAACCTGTCATGAAGTAGCTAAAAATCAGTAAAGTTCTGTGCTTGAATTAAAAAATTTGATCATAATTACTGACGTATTTTTTTCTGACTCCAATAAATGTAAAACCATTTCATCTATAATTTCCGTTCTATTTATATCTCTGATAACTATAATGCCCTACTGGCAATTGCTAGCAATACCGCAGGGAGAAAATAGGAATTTTTGGTTGGATTGGTCCCTTCTGTGACAGGACGGGCACAAGATTGGCTGAGACCGCGAGGCCGGGGGTAGATTTACTGCGGAGCGATCTGTAGTGGGACCCCCGACCCTATCAAAACATGGACCATACATCAGCCCTCACTGGATCCTGTTGTTCTCTATCTCTGCCCTTTCATATCCCAACGGATAATGGCTGTCGGCTTTATTAGCCTTCGATCAGCCCTTTTGCATGGCCACATTGACACAAGGCTGGCTGTGGAATGGGGTTTCCCCCTGTTGCCATAAACGATATGGTTCAACAATAGAAAATATCTTCTTTTTTTGTTTTAATAAAAACAATAATAAGATTTAGATAATCATAAATTTCTATTACTCTAATAAAATTCTTGTGATAAGGAAACTTATGAAAGAAGGAATTTATTAGCGAATTATATTTTTATTTTTTTTAATATATCCTGGAATTTTTTTTTTTTTTGGTAAGGGTGATATTACCTCTGGTTGTACAGTTCAGGTTATTTTAGTAATTTTCCGTTCCTTTCAGTCCTGATGGAGTTTAATTTGAAATTGAATTAATTACTTACTGAATTTTTATTTTTTTATTTAATAAAAGATCGGTGCGCTTCACGTGGTTAATGTAAGGGGTACATTTTTTTGTTTAGCAATTGAGGGGGGAGGGGTCTCGTCTCATAGAAGAGAAACCCTTAACTATATACAACGTTATAAATAAAAAAAAAAAATAAAATTAATAATTCTTAATTAAATATAAAAGTAAAGTCAAGAACATAAACAATGACATTTATCGAATTAACAAAAAAAAAAATTATTTCAAATGGGAAAAAAAGATAATTTAAGAAAAAGATTAAGAGAAAAAAATAAAATAAAATTTTAGAGTTGCAATAACAGAACTGATGAATATAGAACATGTAACAGGATGTCCTGCAGCAGTCGTCGGTTTGAGTTTGGGTTTCCCAAGTTGTAGGTCACTGCTCCTCTAACTGTCCGTTGCTCTTTTAACTTGGAGTGGAACTTCGTGAACCTTTTTTTGATGTAAATCCCTATTGTCTCCATTCGTAATTCCTGATGCGATTGGCTGTTTCTTACAAACCAAGGAGTATCCACTGCAATTCTTACAACAAAAAGATTGTATTTTTTCCTTTTAGTAAAGGATCCCGCTCCCTAGACTTCACAGCCATACATCAACAGTAGGCTGAGAATTTAAAAAAAAAATAAAAATATCTGTTTCTGGTTTAATTTATATTTTCTTTGATTTAATTTATAATTCAGACAAAAGATTTTTTTTTTAGAAAACATATTCTATTGAAATAATACAATTTGCATGATCAAGAGCAACGAGTATTAGGGCTGTGAATAGTGTAATTTAATATTTACTGCCCTAATATTAATACATATATAAAGTAGATATATAGAAAGACTAAAAACAATTAAATAAATCAAAGAGATACAAATAATATTAAAGAAAAAATGTATGTAAATAAATAATAGTAAAATAAGTAAGCAAATGATATTATGAAGAATAATGTGAATCAATGAAATGAAAAACAATATATCATCTGGAACAGTAGACAACAGATTAAATTTTACGCAAGTTATCCAAGTTTGATACATTTATAATTACTATGCTAGTATACAATATAATTACTATATTTTTAAAGTTCAATCACAATAAAACATTGTTAGTTAAGCACTTTTTTTTTGTTTTAACCAAATCAGACTTTGTATTCTTCTGTTCCATCAATCCATCAGTAACAAGTCGAGAACTAACAAAGCGTAGTTGGATAATGATGTCTACTTGATTTTTATTCGATTATAAAATAAAATTTGGAATGATGTTTTATTTTTTACCAGATTACTTGTTTATATCTAGGCATGATAAAATTTTGAACGCTCGCCTTAAAAACACAAAAAGGGTTTTTTCTCAATCAGATGACCGTTATTATTTATAATAAATAAGTAATATAAATTTTCATTATTTCAAGTAGTAAACCGAAAATCAAAATGCAGAGTTCGATTAACTTAAATACTGCTTTTGATCGAGCTTAATAACATACCGCAATTTTCTACTACAGTATTGTCCTATCTTGCAATTATAAAAGATCAAAAAATGTATTAAAAAAAATCTGGGTATAGTTTAGATAATCTAGAATCTATAAAGATATCGGCGACATCAAAAACAGTGGGTGAATCTCTCAGGATTTACAAAGTATAATAGCGATAAAAACTTTTTAAATAAATATCATAGCCAACGCTTATCTGAAGAAAGTTATGTAATATCGGACAGGTAGGAAGTAATTGCAGTTAGGGGAGGCGAGATCAGTCGAGACAAGTCGATGGAGTGGCCCCTAATAAATCCAAAGTAAAATGAGAGTCTCTCTATGGCACGGTTCCTCGTTAAGCGTCCTCGAAAAAAAAAAACGAAAAAAAAAACATTTAATTGAGCACGTGGGGCTCGGAGCCATATAAATCAGGCAATGTTTCGCCTCACTATAAAGCAAATAAAGCCCTGTTTCCCATTCAGCCGAAAAACCAATCCATTCCCCGACGTCCTAGATACGACTTTTCTCTTCTGAAAAACTCGATAAATCACGTGTTTGTGTCAGATGGGCGACCCCTAGACCCCGCTTCCTTTTCCTTTTTCTCCTCTTCAATAGATACCTACCTTATCTAGCTGGCTTCCTTCTATTCATTTCGGCCCCAGAGTTTTCTCTCATTTCTTTTATTCATAACGGGTCGTTAGGCGAAAAGGTGAAGTATTGCTCAGCTGGATTAACACGAGTGTATTCCAAGACTGTTTTCGGTTATTTTAGACAAATAAATCAGGAATGACATTTTTATTTTTCACGTTTGCCACAATTCTTACTGCCACAATTTTAACTTCTTTAAATTATTAAGAACTTTTGCACAATTATTAGGTGCCAAGGAAGAGAACGATCCTAAATTTAGATTTGTAAGTATGAAGTATTGATAAATTACTACTCAACTGTGTACTTTCTAAGAAAGGCATTTCAAATTTAATGAGGTCGGTTGTTTGTATTCATACCAATATT
>NW_027111275.1:1882058-1889709 GCF_000696795.3 Halyomorpha halys | reverse complement strand
CTTAAATACCTCTAAATAAATAACCAGTTCAATCTTTATAAGCTTGAAAAAATTTAATTTATATATCTATTGCGTCTTAATTTGGTATTTTGGCGAATAAATGGAGTGTTTTTCAAATATATCTGTGACATGATGTTTGGCAGTTGATATTATTAACGTTTGTCTGCATAATTTTTAAGTTAATTATTTAATTGAGGACTAATTGACGGACACTGGCTCAATGGAAACGAGATAATAATAATAATTTTACAAGCTATATTGGAGCTGGACAGACAAATATTCGAAATTATCTGTCTCATAAATTATAAAAGAACCACAGTAATATTTAAAAATAAAATTCATAAATCGTTAATTGGTAAAGAAGAGAAGGAATAACAGCTTTACTCGTATTTTTTCCTTTTCCTGAAGTAAAATTTAATTTATTGTTTCGGATTTACGCCATTTGAATTAAGTACTCTAATCACCTGTACATACTTCCTCGTTAAAAACATCAAATTAATCAGTTCTTTAAATTTCTGGACCTTTTTAATTTTATCAGAGTAATTTGGGCCACTAAATTCCGTACGAGCTGTATTATTTTATTCAAATTATACAAATATTTAAAATAAATATTACCAAGTATTGTTTGAAGAACCACTTTTCTATTCAGTACATTATTGATAGGATTTGATTCAAGAACACGTAAAATTAAATCTTGAGGAAGACTAAATAATTTGGTGAGGCATCACAACAGCAGAAGAAAACTCAAAATTCATTATTTTTGGCCTTTTCGACCAAACACTGTTGATTTGTTTCAAGCTCACGTGAAATTGCTAACTAACGTAGATGCTTCAAAATGACGGTAGTTAAAAGAGGAAATGAGTATAGACTATATAATTTTATGATGAAATTTTACTAGCAGTATACTTTTAAAATATTTTCGGTTTCAAGCAAACTTAAAACTATACACTCTCTTTCCCTCTCTTCCCCTTCATGACGACATATCTAATACGTCAACTCAAAGCGAAGGCGTTTAAAAATAGTAGCAACATAAAGAGGACATATGTAAAAATGTGATTACTTGGAAATGTACTTTTCCATGTGGCGTAGTTTTTGTTTCAAATATGATAATAAAGATGATTTGTTTCACGTAAAAAATAAAATAAAATAAAAAGGTGCCAGAAAACATTGTCTTTGGATTTCTGCCATTTTGAAACATGGAGACGCCCTCGCTGTAAGATGTCAACACAAGTAGAAATTAAATGATGAGAGAGAATGATTGTATGAAAAAGTATATATATAATTAAATATTGCACTAAAGTTCGCCTTGGCTCTTAGACGATAAAGGTAGTAACATAAGATTTTGGGCCGTTTGTAGACGTGGAAAATGAAAACTTGATCACCAACGTGGTTAGTGTTAACACCATGTATATAATCAAAATGTAATTATTTTGGTAATTAGGCAGTATATAAATTTAAATATATCTTTTGTTTTGTATTTTGTGAGAAGTATGTTTTGTTTTAAAGAAAGAGGATTATAGTGTGTCGTGGGGTTTATATGGTGAAATAGCGCCCGTGGGATTATTTACCACAACAATAAAGGTTTTGGCACAAGTTTAGTCGTCCAGTCGCCATGGAATAGCATATTCGCCTAGTAGCCTTTGTATAAATCGTCACCATAGTTTTCTTTGTTATTTGCAGCACTGTGTATAACTGTGGGCCCCCAAAGTTGAACAGCGAACTATGAAAAACATCGTCTTCAGTCTTTTGGAGCGGATCTCTAAGGACCTTTGACCCATCGGTATTGATCTATCCGTAATTTAATTTATAATAAATAATTTTGTTCGGTTTGGTGCGCAAACCCCAGCGCACTACACCACTGCTGCCGCACCCCGTATACCAGAAATGGAAAGGGAGGGGATTTAAAAAACAGAAAGAAAAGAAAAGGTTTTTTGATTTTAATTTTGTTTTTTATTGAAGAACCGTTATATTTTAAATGTTGTTCCATATTTTATTTTGAAGGTTTTGTTTTAGTTTTATAGTATTTACTTAAAAAATAGATGCTTATCATAGCAGCCAGCGTTTTTTTTTCTTTTTTTTTTTTTAGTTCTTTTATTTAAGCTTCCTTACAGAGAGATATAGTCGATTTGAGGTGACTGTAACAGTTAGAAAGGGGGAGTAATCTGTGCCTCCTCTGTCAGAAATGACCAGGAAGGTATAAACGAAATAGACAACATCGAAGTGTAGTGCCCAGAATTGTATGAACCATGTTTCTTAGCATCACAAATTACTAATATTACTTAGGTTGAATTAAAGAGCTAATAATGCTTATGTCGGACACAAAACTGTTAAACATAATTTATTAAACGTATTACGCTAGCGCAATCGTTTAACGCATAAGATTATAAACAAAAATATAGTAAAATTACTAAATATTTACATATTCTATAGTGGACATAATACTGCCTCTACCTCTACATGGATGTTATAAACTTTTTTTCATATGATTGGATATTTTCAAATCCCTAAGGATAATATTCATTTGTAAGTCGGATTGGTGGAAAATTATCTGTGAAAATGATGGGACGGAAAAGAGAGGAAGGAAGCTAAGCCCCTTTAAAAGGTTTAATTTGCATTTAAGACCTGGGATCCCCGGGGTTGGGGATAAAGCAAGGCTCACATGGTAATCTTCGGGGGGTGCTGGATCATTGCAGGCTGTGGATCATTTCGTTGGGGGGAGGCTATTTAATTTATTTAAGGGAATTCAAATTTATATAACCGTGTAATTACTTAGTGTAAAGTTTACCGCCCCTAATTAAAATGGAATTAATTGTTATTTTTAATACTTCATGCACTATCAATGCTATGAAATTTCAACTGAAGTAAATAAAAAGTAAAGGCGGCAGAAGTTATGATACAGCCAGCCTGAAATAAATCTTGCTAGTTTAGCTTGTTGAGGAAAAGCCGATGTTTAAAAATTTCATTAATTATGTTCAATACGAATAAAGGATAAGTCCATAACATCTAGTCTACATGCATTGTACTCTGTATGATATCTACGTCGCAGTTAAATTGATTGTTTTATCTATTCTGATAGATATTATGATATTCTGAGAAATTTGAGGTCCGGTCGGGCTTAAAACATGGCGGTTCTTTATCACCGATCTTATTTAATCTAGCACTAGAATACGTCAATTAAAGTGTGATGAATACCGAAAAGGGTTTAACTTTGGGTGGTAAAATACCGGTGCTTGGGTATGCTGATGATTTGGTGTTATTAGGAGAGGACAAGAACACGATAGAACTAAATACATCCACGTTAATAAACTCCAGTAAGGAACTAGATCTTGAAATAAATACAGATAAAACAAAATATATGGTCTGCAGTAGAAACGCGAGCAATTTCGATGATACAAATTTAGGAGGAAATATATTTGAACAGGTAGACATGTTTAAGTACTTAGGTTCAACGGTAACTAAAAAAAACGAAATTGATGAGGAAATAAAGGCGAGGTTGTGATTGTTATTTTTCAATTTCGAAACTGCTTAGCTCGCGCCTTCCATCCAAAAATTTAAAAATTAGAATTTACAAAACTATTATCCTTTCCACAATTAAAGAATATCCATAAGGATGGATGCGATACGTGGCTTCTTACACTAAGGGATGAAGAGCGTCTCAAGGTTTTCGAAAATAAAGTATTACGTAAAATATTCAAACGGAAGGAGGATGAAGTAACGGATGAATTTAGAAGGCTACACATCGCTGATAGATTGCGAGTTTGAGCCCGGCTCTACCCGGGATTTTTTCAAGCATATAATTATGCAATTCTCACTCACAATCTCCCTCCGGGCATTTGTATGTACTCACATAAATAGGCGTGGGAGTGACAGACCCACCCTATGAAAACCACGTCAGGAAACGCGCGGTGTATTTCTTAAGTACATCGCCGTGAGGTCTTGGGGCTCCATGGTCTATCGCGCCAATGAAAAAAAAAATAAATCACTTGCGTTGTTATATTTTATGTCATTAAAAAAAAAAATTACATCATACTGGTTAATATATGTACTATTATATAAAATAGGAAACATACAAAAAAAAAATAATAAGGTCCGAATTATATTCACACAACCTGTTCACCAGTAGTTTCTTCTTTTTTTTTTGCCGTTTTAGTTAAATTCAGGGGTTGGAAAAAAATTAATCATATAAATCATGCCAAAATAACAGATCTTAAAAATTAAGCTAGGAACACTCACACACTAACGTTTTCGCAATAGACTCGCTATTGCAATAAAATCCCAAACGGCAACAAGATACTCATAAAGAACTATACATGACACTGGTTCGGAAGGATGTAATCTGACAGAAGCAGTAATTGTGGAGGTAAGTCCTCTTTATGGGCGCTGTAGCCCTGGCATACAGTACAAAGGGCTCACAGCACAATGGCCTCCTAACTGAGCACGATAACTAGGCCCTCTGTCTACCTTAGTGCCCCATTACTTAATAATATTGCCCTTCTCCGAACCGATATCAACATTTAACTATATCCTTTTGCAATATTGTCCTATGTCGACTGCTAAATCCCTTGTTTCATGGCGAAGGAGGATTGTCGTATTAAATCCGAGAACTCAACTTCGTCTTTTGTCCCTAGTTGTCATACATTTAGTTCAATTTAGATTAGATTTCACTTTTGGATAATTAAATTTCTATAGTCTTGGATCCAACGGTGTGGTCGGAGAATAATGAGCTTAAACAGAGTGGAATAAAGGAAATCTATGAAAAATTCATCCCTTTCTTAAAAAAAAAAAAAAAAATCGAGAGACGTTCGGAGAGAGATTGTTCACCATGATAAGCCTTTGGTTCGGATCTGTCGGAACAATTCCAAATGGTACTGGAAGCTTTTTCGAAGACTTAGGTATAAGCATTAGGGATATTGCGATCATGGGCAAAAATGGTTTGGACTCCCTGTGCACATCTCATGCATGGAAATTAGTCCAGTACTTATTTATTTATCTTTAATCTTATTTCTTTGTTTTTAAATTATTTTATCTATTTGTTTATATTTTTTAACTTATATATTAGTTATTGATCTATTTATTTAGTATCAACATTATTACCAATTGTTATTTCATTTTAATTCGTTTCTACATTTTTAGTTATTTTCTAAGTTTTCTTATTATTTCTTCATGTGTACTTACTGAAACAGTCAATTTTAAATGAGTCTGTAAATTTACAACAAAACTTATATAGTAAACTCAATATTTGTGACAAATCACCGGACAAGAGGAATTTAAGATATGCTAAAGTGGAATTTAATGGAAGGATTAAGTGTACAGCATTAATAACTTTTTAAAAATAAAGAAAAGGAAGAAGAAATATATTCAATGTATTATTTTCATTAAAAAGAGGTGTTGTAAATATTGTACCAATGTATTTTTTTTGTGTGTTTTCTTTTAAGATAGAGTATTATTATTATCATTTTTTTTTTTAGTTTTAAAATACCTTTTATTAATTGATAGATATTACAATCTGCAACACAGTTGTGGGCAATAGATAAGTGTGATGAATGATCACATTCATACTAAAATAAAATAAGAATAAAAATAAATAAATAAATGAAAAAAAATCTCTCTTTAAATAGATACAAACAGAAGGATAAACAAAATTAACATAATCAAACTATGTGTATGAAAAAATAAATAAATAAAATAACGTAATGATGAAATAATATAATCTCTAGACACAGTTACTCTCTTATATTGTATTATAGCAACCCACTTTATTTGGGCAGGATTGCTTTCTGTCATTAAAGCATTTCTCACAGGAAGGCCAACAATTTTTTGAATATATATTTTAGAGAAAATTAGTTATTAACTGGAGAAAGCGTATGTAAGGAATGATAATCGATCATATTGCAGTAATCAAGTGGCTATTTCAGAATTAGTGGATATCATAATTTATTCTTTTCGGTTAATAAGGAAAAGTTTCAGAGTTGAAGTATTATTGCTCAAACAACTGATATATATATTATATTTTATAGATTATATCTAATGGATCCATATTCGAGTGGAATAAAAACAAACTGATATATAGTGAAAGTCGCTATTTAATAAAAATTTGAAAAAAATGGAATCTCATGGTTTTCCACTGTACCCTTCAAGTTCTAGAGCGTCTTTGTTCTCCGAATTGAAGTTGACTTTATTGTTGCCAGTGAAAAAAGAATCAACACAAGAATGTGGAAACTTTAAAATAGGTTGTGATAAAAGTAGACTGTACTGAGAAATTTTGAGAACAGGAAAGTCAACTTTACTGAAAATGGGAGTGTAATTCTAGTTTAAAATATTCCTAGTAAAATTACATAAAAAATATCAACTAATATTGTTAATTGTTATTACTCGTTATTGTTAGTATTGGTGTTATAATTACCTCATATTTATATTGTCTTAAGAAAATGTGTAAACCTACCAATAATATTTTCCTGTTTAGTACACTTCCCTTGAACCTTTCCCATAAAATATATTTCTCTATATTTTAAGCTTGGAAACTCACTAAATTTCTAAGATTGGAACTTACTAAGTCCTTTAATGTTTAATTTAATTCTCCATTGTCAATTACGTAAATATTCAGGAGGAAAATAACAATAATGTATGGTAGAAAGTTGTTTTTGTCATTATGATAAAGTAGTCACATAAAATGTATCATGCACCCGAAATATAAGATATATTTTAATCTCATGTAGAATTTGGTTTACAGAGTATTAACACGATGATGTTCTTCGCCTAACAGGTGTCCGTAGGAGTAGATTTGATACACATTAGGTACGCTTAAAAAAATAAATGAATAAATAAAACATAGCTAATTAATTATTGTTGCAAAGTGTGCCAAAATTTCGGAGTTTCTGATTATTAAATATTTGTATTTAGAACAGGTTGAATATTAAAAAAAAACACATTCATATTCGTTTATTATTCTGTCGACCCTTTTAACCTGTAATTAATCACCTTATGACGCGGTTCTTTTTATATCGTATAATTATAAAGACCTATCACTACTCCTATACTGAATGTCTTATTAAAGTATTTGTCTCCAATTTTTTTTTTATTCTAATTTTCGATTATTTTTATATCACTTCTTTATATTATCCCAAACCATTTCATGAAAAATTATATTTTAAATTCATATAATTTTTATTTATAATTCAAATTGTTTTTTTATAGCTAGCTATCTATCATACGTAGAAATTTTCATGTATTCTATTTAGTAGTGTCAATAATAAACTCTTCATTATCTTACTACTCTTACTCTTCAGCGTTTTTCGCAATATAAATTAAATTCTCATTCTTTTTTTTTTATATACAAAAAAAGGCCCATAATATTTTAAATACATATAAACGAAAAATTGTCGTTTTGTATATATGATCAACATAATATGCTGCATTATAAACAAAGGCAACTTAAAAAAATTAAAATTAAATTAAATTAATTAAATTAAAATTAAAAATCAACTCCTACCACCCTCGTCTTCGGTTTACTGTTGAAGGTGAGATTGACCATTCCCTCCCTTTTCTTGACCTACTTATTATCAGTAATTCCGATGGCTCCCTATCCACTAATTGGTATACCAAACCCACTTATTCTGGTAGACTCCTCAACTATTTTTCTCAACACCCTTAT
>NW_027111275.1:1876835-1877668 GCF_000696795.3 Halyomorpha halys | reverse complement strand
TAATGGACTGTAGTATAATCTTCTCACAGCTTAATAAAATAAACAAATTCGTATTTTGACAATTATTGTTTTTCGAAATATTCTGAATGAATAAGACAGCCGTAAATAACTTAATTCACAAAGCTTAAAAGATATTACAATCTGCAACACAGTTGTGGGCAATAGATAAGTGTGATGAATGATCACATTCATACTAAAATAAAATAAAATAAGAATAAAAATAAATAAATAAATGAAAAAAAATCTCTCTTTAAATATATGCAAACAGAAGGATAAACAAAATTAACATAATCAAACTATGTGTATGAAAAAATAAATAAATAACATAACGTAATGATAAAATAATATAATCTCTAGTCACATTTACACTCTTATATTGTATTATAAGACCCATATTATAACCCACTTTATTTGGCCAGGATTGCTTTCTGTCAATAAAGCATTTCTCACAGGGAGACCAATAATTTTTTTAATATATATTTTAGAGGAAATTGGTTACTAACTGGAGAAAGCGTATGAAGGAATGATAATCGATTATATTGCAGTAATCAAGTGGCTATTTCAGAATTAGTGGATACCATAATCCATCCTTTTGGGTTGATTAGGAGAAGTTTCAGAGTAGATAGAAGTATTATAGCTCAAACTGATATATATTATATTTTATGGATTATATCTAATGGATTCTGATTCTAGTGGAATAAAAACAAACTGATATAGAATGAAAGTCGCTATTTAATCAAAATTTGAAAAAAATGGAATCTCATGGTTTTCCACTGTACCCTTCAAGTTCTAGAGCGTCTTTGTTCTCCGAATTGAAGTTGACTTTATTGTTG
>NW_027111275.1:1871694-1875273 GCF_000696795.3 Halyomorpha halys | reverse complement strand
TATAATACGTAGAAATTTTCATGTATTCTATTTAATAGTGTCAATAATAATCTCTTCATTACCTAACTACTGTTGCTCTCTAGTGTTATTCCCTATATAAATAAAATACCCATTTTTTTTATATACAGAAAAAGCCCTTGGTGAAACGATACCTCACCTTATTTTTTAACAAATAAAAATTTTTTTATTTATAATCTTCGGATGTCCCAAAATTGTCCCTTCAAGATTTAAGGTTAAAACACTCCCTTTCTGCAATATAGCTATTTTTCAAGACCGGTTATCAAAATTATCTTTTATTATTGGATGAATAGATTATCAAATAATAGAGTAGAATAAATAAAATAGATTATTTTTAATGATTAATGATTTGATTTAAATTTATTTTATGTGTGACGTAATTAATATTCTTTTTTTTTTTTAAAAAATAACATAATAATCTCTAACTTAAAATAAGCAAAGCGACTGGAAATCAAATTCGTTTTCCTAAATTTATTATATTTTAATAAATATTTCTCTGGTACTGGATACCATCAACACTTATATTTCTATCATAAACTGGTAAATGTGGTTTATAATGAAGCACTTAGAAGACAAAGGGAGAGGCACGGACTTCACCCTAGAACTTAGTGTCATATTTAGAATTAGAACCGGAATGGATGACTTACAATGTCTCTGTCACATTAGTTACGCATATCTGACCCTAGTTGTAACATCGTGTCATTCTCCCGTCTCTTTTCTGCTCACTGTAGTAGAAATATGCCAATAAATTTAATAAAAAAAAATTAAACTGACATAAAAATAATACTCATTTTTTTTTTTTATAAAAATCAATCTTGGTCGGATTACGTTTGAAAAACGTACAGCTATTTTCCAAGGCGGTAAAATTGATAGGACATATAAACTGTCCTCTTTAATTAATTGTAAACATTTGGAATATGTAATTTTTTAACATTTCAGTCATTATTACACTCAGCATGAATCAGAGTGATTCTTTTAACTTAATTAAATAGATGGAAGTTGTTAAAGCAAAATTTTGTATATAAGACCTGCATAATGGACTGTAGTATAATCTTCTCACAGCTTAATAAAATAAACAAATTCGTATTTTGACAATTATTGTTTTTCGAAATATTCTGAATGAATAAGCCGTAAATAACTTAATTCACAAAGCTTAAAATGACTAATTAATTAATTAATAATAGAAGGAAACCAAAACTACGTAAAAATCTTTCAATTTCGAATCATAGCGAGCAAATTTTTGGTAAGATAATTATAAATAAATAAATACTTTTTGTGTATCCAGGAATGATAATTAATATTTATACTTTGTTTGATTCTTACCATTTTCTTTATAAATCGCATTCAGTCTCATTATTTTCATGATTTTTTTTCCGTTTTAACTAAAATTATGAGAAATAAATGAACAAAATTAGACCTACGGTGTTATTTGAATTGTTTTTTTTTATTCGGTCAGTATTATTTCAAACTCCTGAATCTCTTAAAAACCAGTTTACGTTTCATTAACTCATAATAGCGACAAAACGTTTATGTTACCTACTCAGCTATCTCAATATTGCCTCTCTATTTCTTAATGAATGATCTTAAAGTAAAAGACAACTTTTTTTACTGTTAATATGAGATGCGCTGTCATTACATGAAACCTTTAAACTCCCGGCTCGTAGAAAGAGAAACAATTTATTAAAGTTGTGCAACCCAAAAGCATTGGGCTACTACAAACATGCAGTGCTACAATTATTTTTAAAACGTATAATAAATAGGTAGATAATATTTATTTTAAAATACATGGTAGTGATATTTGATTTTTTAAAATTAATATCATATATTAATATTTCTAAGTACATTTTCTTTCTTAACCTGATACGTATTTTTTTCCTTTAATAAGTGTTAGATTAAATTTGTATAAAATATAATTAGTATAGATTTTAAATTATATTATAGAATAGTAGATTTTAAATAAAGGTAAAATTTATACATAAACATCAAAGCCTTCCAATACAGGTAATATTTAATTAGAATATTACAGATAGACTAATTATAGTAATAGTACAAATAGATTAAAATAAAACTATTAATTATAAAATATGTGTATGTAAAAAAATAAATATAAAAAAGTAATAAAGATAAAAATAATAAACGTAAAAAGGAATACAAATAAAAAATATATAAACATTTCGGCTATGACATTGATGTTTTTCTTTGACATAAAGGTGAAATTAATTTTTACATCAGTAGATCCTTGATCATCTTTTGAAACTCAAAAGGATGGTTTTATTAAACCATTTGATAAATTTGAGTAGAAATTTTTAAATAAATTCACTCGCGTTTCCTTTTTTTTTATTCGTTTTTTTTATTGAAAATTAATGTTATAGGATCGTTGACTGTCTGACCGTAGCTGTTTGTCTTTTTCCCTGAATCGTTTTCGATAAGAACACATTAAATTTCCAAATTGGCCAGATTTAAGGAAACTAAAACCTGGATTTTTGTCGACAGCTGTTTATATATACATTAATAAATTTATGTTACATACATAAAAAATAATTTCTTAAAATACCGATTCTGCAAAAAGGTTTCTCAGAATTTTGAAATGGACAGTTACATTTCGTGACTCCTAATGTTCTTTCCTACATTCATTTATTAGAAGTATGGGTACTCAATCAAAAGTTTCCGGTGTGTAATTTAAATTTACGTCGTCAGTTGGTGAAACTAAATGTGCTATTATTCAAATGAGCTGAAACGTATTCAAATATATTCATTATTTAAATGTATTCAGGTTATATTGGGCGTATATGGTGCACCGAGGTATGGTCCGACTCCATATTGGAGCAGCCGTCTTTCATCTCGAGACCAACAAACCGAAAAAAGGGAATATCAAATGGAGTTATGCTTGAAGAAGAGAGGATGGAGAGTTCTATTCGTCAACAAGCAAAAAATTTATGTGCAGAGTGCAACCAGGGATGAGTGTTGGAGTGGTTGTAATTATTGTGTTATCCTCACAGAAACTGGTATAGTCCATTTTATTATAGGGCTTACCTATAGTTTTAGGATCATAGCACTGTTCCACTTCAACAGTTTAACATTTCAAAAAATGGTCATTCTGAGATATACATGTAATCTTAGCAATAATGGTAAGTTCATACAATTCAAAACTGTATCTCAAAACATATTTTTTTAACTTTAATTTTATGATACATATATTTTTTATGATATATGTTACCTTATTATTTATATTTCATGAGTATCTTAAAATACTCATTTTTGAGATGTCACACTGTTAAAATAAAACATCGATAGGTATATTTAGAACAATGACATGAATTCATGATAACTAAATATGCTTGTTGTCATAATAATAATAAAATATATGAGTGATCCAAATTGGCTTAATTGTTATTTTTTATGAGAACTCAACGATTAGGGGCTTTTGAATCATTTTTAATTTTAGCTTTCTTTTTACATCATTTTATATATTTTTGAATTCATTTTTAGAATTATTTCGCTCCTGCCCATTATGGGCAAAATCCTAGAAAAACTCTTATTAAAACGCCTCTATCCAATCCT
>NW_027111275.1:1866280-1866639 GCF_000696795.3 Halyomorpha halys | reverse complement strand
AAAAAAAAAAATTTAGAATTTGATTTTAAGAATAGTTATTTTATTAAAAACGCGATTGTGGGTCTTACTTTCAAGTTTACACAATCAGGTAGGGAAAACTTATTTTTTATAAATGAATGACGAAAAGTTATAAGAAGTGAAATCCCAACACTGCATAAAATTTTGTTTCAGTAATGTTGAAATATTAGAACTGTAACGATACGCAAGCATCATTAAAGCATCATTTGATTTGAAAGGTTATTTTGGATTCTTATTTGCTGCTATTGTAGTTTTATTCTTCTGTTTAAATGAATGGAACTAAGTTTTTAGTTGAGTAAAAAATTACTCCCGGTTATTAACGTTCTCGTAATTTTAATAAA
>NW_027111275.1:1862836-1865679 GCF_000696795.3 Halyomorpha halys | reverse complement strand
GATGGAGTAGATATTGTAAATTTAATAAAATAAATTGATAATATAAAAGTAATGAGAAATTAATTCATTATTGTAAATTAAATTTTATAACATAAGAAGTTAATTGAAATTAGAAGAGTTACTAATAATGTTAAATAAATTCAAAGCGGCTGATCCTGTTAATCCTTACCCATAACCCTTAGCTTACGATCCACACTACATTATGCTATCATTCTATTGGAGACTCCTCAAAGATGTAACTTATTGTAATGGTTACATGGTGTTGACACGAAACTAGATCTATCCTTGTTGATTTGTAACTATAGATCAAACAACAGTTTCATTTTGGATAGAAGTAACAACCTACTCTGCTTGCAAATGTTCATCATAAAACTTCAGGTAGGTATTAGATCTTTATGAACAATCGGCGCAGATGGTTTACGAAAAATGAAGCTTTAAAATGAACAAAAAAACAAACTGGCTCGGATCAAACATTTATTTGGCCAATTTAAACATTTTAAAAACTAAAATAAACAAAAGATGACTAATAATGAATACAAGTAAAAATATAAAGAATAGAATAGTTAGATAAATTATGAAAATGACAATAAACTAATTTACAAATAAATATATAAAATAAATACTGCACGACGAAAGGTCAGAGGAAGAGTGCTGCCGAGATGTGTAGGTCGCAGCTCTGTAGCTCAATACACCGATGTAATGGTCCAAAGTTTGTGTAGTGGCTCATCGTCCAAACATTTAAAAGGCGTATTAACGTATTAGGTGAGCCGACAAAATGAACGCAGGCAGGGCTGGTTACACACGTTCCTTGGGTTCCTGAACCCCTGGGTTGGCCACTAATTACTTAATTAATGGGAACTCATATTAAAATCGAAACACAGAAGTGGTCTGGTTCCGAACTGTTATGGCGACGAGTACACTCAAAAAATTTCAAATAAAATAATTTCAACCAAACGCAGACAGAGCTGCTAATGACACTACCAGGGCCACTAATTAGTCGGAACTGCTCTATTAAAGTCGAAACACAGAAAAGGTCTGGTTTCGAACTGTAGTGATGACTAAAACACTCAACAAATGTCCAAACTATTAAACTATAAGGGCAGACAGGGCTGCTGAGGACGCTGTCAGGGCCACTAATTAGCCGGAACTGCTCTAAAAAAAACTAAGATGGTCGGTTCGTTGCTAGGTGACGCATCTTAGCAACAATTATCACCCCTAGCAACTGTCTCTATTACTCATTATTACAAACAAATATAATTACAATTTTTTCTTTTCAAATGACTAAATCTAAATAAAACAATACAAATAAAAATAAATGTAACTAAATTAAATACTAATAAAACTCAGTAATACTATTTACAATTATTTACAAGTTAATTATATATTATGGCGTTATCAGGTTCCTTATTCAATAATTGACCAAAACTGAGTTTTCTTTTTCTCTATGAATTAGACTCTTGCTGGAAACTTAGTGACACCTTCATTTCTACTATTCGTTGTAACATGTTATAATTCCACGAACAGACTTGACATTTTCTATTCTTCTCTCTTACAACTTTTATTTTATTTATTTTTTACACAACAGGAACCGATGATCGGTGTTTTATTTAACAATTTTTCAATAAGCACTATGTCTTATTGTGTTATAGCTTAAAGGTGAAGTCTGATGGCCAGTACGATTTAATATTATTATGAGTTTATTTTAAATAATTATGATTTCATTTAAATGTATTAATTTTCATGTGTGGGAGCAATTTCAAAAGTAATTGTAAACACGTAGTAAAGCTGATGACTTTCAAGTAATAAAGATAAAATTCCAATTGTAAAATTAGTAATAAAATTAATTGGAAGAAATATACAATTATTATAAACTTATTAAAAATAGAATAATAAATGTAAAATAATAATTTAAGTAAAAACAACTTAATATTACATTGATAAAAGTTAATTTTATTAGTAAACGAATAATCAATATTAAATTTATGTGATAAAAGGGTATTTATTTATGAATTAACAGCAATAAATAACGATTTTTTATAATCCTACCAAACTATAAATTAAAAACAAAATATTATGCTTTCCCTCTTATGAAATAGGTGTTTATACACTGAAGATCTGTTGGTAATTTGAAGGAGGAAGTACACTGCAAGTGAGGCCTTAAGTTGATAATATTAATTAGTGTACCGAACTAACTGCTCAGAGCTGTTACATTTGTTAGCAACTGTAAACATTAATAGGGAAGGATCCAATAACCCTTTCAGCTTGTACTTCACTAAGTCAATAATTTATCCGGGATCAAGTATCCACTGGTAAAGAATGTATGAGTATTGTGATAAATCTGTAATGTTACTAAAAAAAAAAAAAAAAATTGCAACACAACATAACATAGAAAATCCAAAAAAGGGAAATTTTATATTTCAGAACCTACTTTAATCTGTGAACGTTGAGATAAAACTTTTTATTCAAAGAGTTAATAAAATTTAAAGTTATAATGAGAGTTTGAAGAGAAAAGAAAATTATTATTTTCAAGTTTCGACATTCGCAAATGGTGTCGGAAAAGTTAAAGAATAAAAAAAAAAATTATGGAAAATCAAAACATGTAGTTTTACATAGTTGGGAAATCGCAATAACATTATTGGAAAATTAATCAAGCTTTTGGGAAAATATAAATAATTTTTATTTTGTGTTGAAACCCTTTTATTGTTTAAAAATCATCTGTTCGAGTCATGATATAATTTATTAAATTTAATAGTAAGAAAATGAGTTTTAGTATATAATGAAAATCTTTTAAATTAGTTTTTGCAAAAATTTGATTTTTTAATTTTAGTTTCGCTAGCTCCTTC
>NW_027111275.1:1859687-1862547 GCF_000696795.3 Halyomorpha halys | reverse complement strand
TGCAATTCTACATTTTTGTAGGTAACTATAAAAGGAACCTTTCACTATTCCAGTTGGATGTTATCTAACGGAGATGTAGTGTATTATTCCATTTCTTCCCAAATACAATAAAATATATCTGATAGAGATAGACATAAAAAAAGATTTGACAGACGACGAAGACTTCAAAGAATTAGTTGCTTAGGCAATAATAAAAAAAAAAAAAAAGTATTCCGTCCTAGATGAAATAATGTTTTACAGTGGTCAGAGGAAGAATGTTTACTGCCGTTTCAACAGTAAAAAGTGTGTTGAATCAATTTTAAATTTAATTAGACACATAGTTTTTAAAATTAATGATTGTGATTGCGGAGTTTGGTAGTTATCCCAGCTTCAGGTAATCTTGGTAATTTGGTTAACAAAACTGTAGAGCAGAAACAGGTAGCCAGGTTACCGGTGCTTTACTAAACTCTTGGATAAATCTAAGTTATTCAAATCTTAGTTTTCCCGGAGATTGGTGCAACTAGCCCTGAGGGAGCTTAAGTCACATAAACTATAAACTTGAGTGAACAAGATTGATATTGTCCAGTACTAATAGTTTAACAATTGTTAAAGATTAACAATAGTTTCCGTAAATGATGCCGTTTCAACATCTAAGGGATTGAGTGGTACTGTATAAGAATTGATTTAGGAGGATGTCAAGACAAGATGTTGAGTGAATTTGAAAACTGCTGCTGGAATCAGTCGGAAAAAAGCCTGCAAATTAAACGTCAGTAAACTTTATGCTCCCTCAAGATGCTCGAACACAGATAGGCAATTAGATTACCCAAATATTGCCTAGTGCTGAAAAATAATATAAAGATGAGTACACAGAAAAAAAGAGTATATTCTTCTATACGTAGACCAGACATCATAACAACAGGAGATTATGGAATAAAAGGTTCTGCGATTCACTTATGTTGCTTTGAAGTCCATGGGCACATATCGTTGCTACTTTTTAGGTAAGTTCTCATTTTTCTTGTGAATGATATATTTGACCTATTTGGGAACCTGCTGATGATTTCAATAGCTAAGGATATTATTACGATTTTATTAAAATTTCGTTTTTTTTTGTTTGTTTTTTAAAGAGTGTCTGTCATTCAGTAAAAACGGGGAGTTGCCCTAATATAGCCTATAGATTTCTTGGTAGGCTATATAAAGGCACCTTTTGTTTCCGAGCATATTTTTCATCAAAGAAATCCCGTTTTATTAGTAATTAATTGTTTATTAACTGTTTTGATGTTTCTTTCTGTACAAAAGACTTCTCTACCAGTTAAGAAAATAGGAATATGGACAAAAGAGAAACTAAAAAATGTATTAATATTGGAAGAAGATAGTATACCGTATGACATAGATTAGAAAATAATCCGGGTGGCGTTCAATAAAGGTATCAAAATAATAAAAGAAAACTATTTATTGCTATCGAAACCCTAATGAAGCCCTACAAAGTGGGGCGAAACGTTGGATAACATATCTTCCTGCAATCTAAAAAATGTATTCTTATAATATTACTACCTTCTACAATACATTTTTTAATGATTTGAATCGTGTTGAAATTTAATTTTTATTTCTATTTGGTAATAAAATAAAATAGAACGTGTAGACTATATTTGGGACTCCGTTCTTATGGCCTATTGATAATGGTTTTTATGGGAACGCCGAAAACTCTTCCTAAACTTCCTTCTAAATTGATTTCTTTATTTTATTTCGAAATTAGATAAATTGATCTAGATGTAGACGAAATTTCTGGCCAATTAATTGGATATTGAGTGGACTAAAACTTCCCAAACTTTAGAACGGCTATACCTGGCCTTCCTACCTTATTGTTAGCGCCTAGTGTCGCGTGGCGTTCGTTTTTATGTTTACACAATAAGGTGAACTTTTCTTTTATATTATGATAGAGTAATTGATCTGTTTTCGGGAACAGATAACAGCTCTTCGAATTTATCGATAGTGGGGAATACAAATAAATAAGACGAGTCAGGTAAGACGAGCCATAACTGAGAGGTATCCTGTGAGAGATGACCGTAGATATTGAATAGCGGGCTGGGGCCTGAACAACATAAATAACCGAGATAGCCACCGTCTAACCACTCCCACGGGATCTTCCCTTTTTTATCACGTCTCTTCGTTCCACCTTTCTTATCACCGTCTCGGTCTTGTACCTTGCATCTCATGCCCGTAGGATCACCATCATCAGCCATGTTTTAAAAAAATGTTTTCTCCTTTCTATAACGTTATGACAGACATTATATTAAGAAGTAATTGAAATGAAAAAAAAAATTCATGTAGCTTCGAACATGTGTTGATTAAAGTGCAGAGATCAAAATAGCATTGTTGTATGCATTTTTTAAATATTTGTTCAAGTACCAACAGTGAAAATCGAATATTTTTTTAAGGCTTCAATATGTAACAGAGGTGATAAGCCATCAGATTATTTTCTTTTATAGTTCATTATAATTAATTGTTAGCTAGGGTTTTTCCCAAATAGTTATAGGCAAAAAAATCCTTAAAAAAATGATACGTTCATTGACTTTTTTTTTTTAAATTTTAAAGCATCTACATCAGTTAATTGAAATCGATCATAAAGAGACATGCTTCATGTCTCCTTCTGCCCTAGAATGGAGAGAATTTTGCTTCACGCATGCTTTGCCATGGTGAAGTAAATATTTGAGAATTACATCTAAACAACTTATGATATATTTTACAAGGATCATTCTATATCAAATCACCTGGCCAGAGCACGCACCCACTCAGATTTTGATTAAACTTGATACGATCAATTCTGATACACACCTGTAGAATAGCTTGCTCTACCATGTATAATTCTTGTCAAATTATTATT
>NW_027111275.1:1855592-1859637 GCF_000696795.3 Halyomorpha halys | reverse complement strand
TCAGTAAAAACGGGGAGTTGCCCTAATATAGCCTATAGATTTCTTGGTAGGCTATATAAAGGCACCTTTTGTTTCCGAGCATATTTTTCATCAAAGAAATCCCGTTTTATTAGTAATTAATTGTTTATTAACTGTTTTGATGTTTCTTTCTGTACAAAAGACTTCTCTACCAGTTAAGAAAATAGGAATATGGACAAAAGAGAAACTAAAAAATGTATTAATATTGGAAGAAGATAGTATACCGTATGACATAGATTAGAAAATAATCCGGGTGGCGTTCAATAAAGGTATCAAAATAATAAAAGAAAACTATTTATTGCTATCGAAACCCTAATGAAGCCCTACAAAGTGGGGCGAAACGTTGGATAACATATCTTCCTGCAATCTAAAAAATGTATTCTTATAATATTACTACCTTCTACAATACATTTTTTAATGATTTGAATCGTGTTGAAATTTAATTTTTATTTCTATTTGGTAATAAAATAAAATAGAACGTGTAGACTATATTTGGGACTCCGTTCTTATGGCCTATTGATAATGGTTTTTATGGGAACGCCGAAAACTCTTCCTAAACTTCCTTCTAAATTGATTTCTTTATTTTATTTCGAAATTAGATAAATTGATCTAGATGTAGACGAAATTTCTGGCCAATTAATTGGATATTGAGTGGACTAAAACTTCCCAAACTTTAGAACGGCTATACCTGGCCTTCCTACCTTATTGTTAGCGCCTAGTGTCGCGTGGCGTTCGTTTTTATGTTTACACAATAAGGTGAACTTTTCTTTTATATTATGATAGAGTAATTGATCTGTTTTCGGGAACAGATAACAGCTCTTCGAATTTATCGATAGTGGGGAATACAAATAAATAAGACGAGTCAGGTAAGACGAGCCATAACTGAGAGGTATCCTGTGAGAGATGACCGTAGATATTGAATAGCGGGCTGGGGCCTGAACAACATAAATAACCGAGATAGCCACCGTCTAACCACTCCCACGGGATCTTCCCTTTTTTATCACGTCTCTTCGTTCCACCTTTCTTATCACCGTCTCGGTCTTGTACCTTGCATCTCATGCCCGTAGGATCACCATCATCAGCCATGTTTTAAAAAAATGTTTTCTCCTTTCTATAACGTTATGACAGACATTATATTAAGAAGTAATTGAAATGAAAAAAAAAATTCATGTAGCTTCGAACATGTGTTGATTAAAGTGCAGAGATCAAAATAGCATTGTTGTATGCATTTTTTAAATATTTGTTCAAGTACCAACAGTGAAAATCGAATATTTTTTTAAGGCTTCAATATGTAACAGAGGTGATAAGCCATCAGATTATTTTCTTTTATAGTTCATTATAATTAATTGTTAGCTAGGGTTTTTCCCAAATAGTTATAGGCAAAAAAATCCTTAAAAAAATGATACGTTCATTGACTTTTTTTTTTTAAATTTTAAAGCATCTACATCAGTTAATTGAAATCGATCATAAAGAGACATGCTTCATGTCTCCTTCTGCCCTAGAATGGAGAGAATTTTGCTTCACGCATGCTTTGCCATGGTGAAGTAAATATTTGAGAATTACATCTAAACAACTTATGATATATTTTACAAGGATCATTCTATATCAAATCACCTGGCCAGAGCACGCACCCACTCAGATTTTGATTAAACTTGATACGATCAATTCTGATACACACCTGTAGAATAGCTTGCTCTACCATGTATAATTCTTGTCAAATTATTATTTATATTTTTTAAATAATAACAAAAGATACCCAAATAGTTTTAACACTTCTTTATTAAGTCATATTAAAGATCCAACGTTTTGCCCGATCTGGCCATCATCAAGGGCACTCTAATAAAATTAAAGCATTAATTATAACTTATTATTAACAGTATCAACAATATTATTAATTATTTTTTATTTATTTATCTTTTTTGTTTGACTTATGTATCCAATCTATTTCTTTTAACAAATTTTTTATTATATTTTCCTTTAAATCTATGTATTATCCTTGTTTTGGTAAAATGTATTTATTTGTTTTACTATAAACTGATCTACTGCTATGACTAGTGTTTCTCAGGTTTGATTTCACATCGCTATCTAATGGTGAATTTGTTTAGCAGGGATCTGAGAGAGGGAATTCGGGATAGTGAATTTGTTGATAAAATGAAACAAAAATTGTGAAATAGAAGAGACAAGAAAAAAAAAGAATAAATTGAAATATTTGTAATTAGCGTGTAGAATTGATTGTAAAGGAAAAGTGAGAAAAAAGAAAAAAAAAATGTTTTCTTTTTACTTTATTATATCATGTTAAAATATGTAATTTATATATGTTCAATCACGGATTGATTAGTATGCTGTGTAATGTAGCAACCCGATGTATTTGGGCAGCGTGAATGAATAAAGAATTTTTCTCTCTCTTGCATACCATAATTTTAGTCTCACAATCCCACATCGATTTATAAATCTTTGCAGGCTATTGTGCCTAGGTTAATTTAACACCACATTCGAAAACCTGTAAACACAAAACCAATTAAAGGAAAACTAAATTGCACCGTTCTATGTCTTAATTTACCAATATTTGTATTAAATTTAGTAATAAATTTTATTATTTGGAATTTCTGTATTTTAGTATCATTAACTTATCACAATATTATTTAACCTACCTCAACAAGCAGGTTAGATATATTATCGTATTATTTCACACTACTTTTTGGTATATTTTATTATTGAAAATCATGCATAAATATCTAAAATTCAAATGTTGGTTTAAATTGTTTGTGGGTGATTTAAAATTAACCGTATGATTAATAATTTGTGATATATAAATGGCTTCAAGTATTTTCTTTTAAAAGCATTTTTTCTTTGTGTGAAATCATTGTGCTACCGTAATCAAAACTATGTTTATTTTTTATAACCAATTATTGTGGTGATACATTTACTCACCCAATAATTGGTTGGTTTTAGGAAACATAAACTTAATTCATCATTCCTTTTAGAGGAAAAAGGATTTGGTTTTACATATACTTCGAGTGGGTGAAGTACATAATTTGTGAATTGTAACTAAAAAACTGGTAGTACATTGCATGGAATTTGATATGGAACAACCCTGAAGCAAATAAAAGGAATATCAGACCATAAATGTAGGAATCAGGAATTACTATTTTTATTTTTTTTATTTTTTTTATGACTGAAACATTAGCAAGACTAAGATTTTTACTACGCCAACATCTTTAGCAGTAATTAAAAAAGCTTGTAAAATTTTAAATAGTTTACACTTCCTGATTTTGAGAAAAGAATGTACATTAAATATTTTAATTTTTTAAATTTCGGCATGATTTAATTTTTTTTATTTTAGGTTATTTAATAATTTAAAGCAGAATTTGAATTGTTTTTATGTACTACTACGGTATTTATCACGGTGTTTTTTAAATGTTGAGACATACTTAATTTTTGATCTTACACTAAAACTACGATTCTAACTTAAACTAACAATAATCAGTTAAACCTATGTTTGTATCCATGTTTCACACGTTTTCAAAATTATCCTTACAATATGAACTATTGCCACCGAACAGGAGCTGTAGATGGCGATTGTGTTCTGAATTGCAGGTTTATCGAAATCTTCAACGAACCTCCGTCGTAGTTGAATTCCGGTAGTTCGAAGATTTCTTGGAACTGTTTTTATTTTCTTTAGTGACGAAGAGCACAGTGTCCTAGAAAAATTGAAGATGGCGTTGTGTTCTGTCCCTATTTAAAACTGTTACCATCTTTTCATTGTATGTTTTTTTCCTCACCCTTTATTAAAATGAAATTAGTTCTTCATACATACACATATTAGATAAAATGTATTATATATGTAATATGTTTTACTGAGTATTCTCCCTTTGATTGACCTTTGGCATAATCGAACGTGAAGGGACCGTTCCGCAAACTTCTTATGGCAGGCAGTTTTAAAATTACATTTTTTGGACTCTAGAGGCACCAAATTAAGCGAGATTAAAAAATATTTTTGCCCTATCTGCATATTTCCTAAAATATT
>NW_027111275.1:1853473-1855077 GCF_000696795.3 Halyomorpha halys | reverse complement strand
ACGATCAATTCTGATACACACCTGTAGAATAGCTTGCTCTACCATGTATAATTCTTGTCAAATTATTATTGATATTAAATGATAATAAATGAGCAAAGTACAAATCAAGACCACCTACCTGTTCAAAGCGAACGGTTGAACAGAAGGCAACAATGAAGCGGAAGGGTTTGTTTTTTTTTTTGTTCTTTCGGATATGAATATTTAGAAATCTAGAAAGGAATACATCTGTGGCTATATTTTGCAATATCCAGTTACTAGGATAAGCTGGATATTAATGGGATCATTCACTGCAATTGTATACTAAATAGTGAGAGAAAGCACTTAAGAACTAATTCACGGCCACCTGATGAAAGGAGATGAAAAGCCCATACCCTCCTCTAGGGCTCGATATCTCCTTTTAAGGCCCGTCCTCTCATTGAAGGAAGGTTTCAAAGGACCCTAAGGTAACGACTGGGATTACGCCAGTTGCGATATTAGGCCTCTTGATAACCGGTTTTAAGGAAGGAGTTGCAGTTGGTTGAAGTAGGGATCACCCCAGGCTTCCCCTGACCCTAAGGAAAGTAAATTAAA
Organism: Halyomorpha halys; assembly: GCF_000696795.3. Taxonomy (NCBI): domain Eukaryota; kingdom Metazoa; phylum Arthropoda; class Insecta; order Hemiptera; family Pentatomidae; genus Halyomorpha; species Halyomorpha halys. The sequence continues at coordinate 1,854,507 of NW_027111275.1, read as the reverse complement.
TGCTTATGGTAACCCTCGGATCATGATGAACTTATAAATTCGGGTTTTAAGCGGAGATTAGTCCATCACTAATTTAATTGAATCCTGAAATGTAGGGGAAGTCGTAAAAAGTGTTCTCATGACTGATTTAGTCAATCAAATAAATTATAAGGTGAATGCAGAGTATATAACACATATATCAATCACGATATCGATATAAGCATAATAGTTTGACTTCTGTAGAAGTTCGATGACATATGATATCATTGTGGTTCTCGTTAGGTTCTGCTCTCAATTCTCAATATTCCAAAACCATTTATTTATTTATTAAAGACACCTGAAAAGCCAAAACATCCTCATAAACATTTAAGTGATATCAAAGCATGTATTAGAAACTTTGAAGTTAGTTAAAACTTTAAAAATGGACTTTGAATTGCATTTTTTAATTGATATTATTCCTGAAAAACACCTTTTTTGCCAATCTCAAAATATCAAGTTTTATCTCCATATTATTTATTTAATTATTAATTATTGACACTAATAAGACTGGTTTGTATAACTGTACAATATTTAAATTAACTTTTGTCTCTAAATTAGGTTTGAGTAAAATGAAATTTGGACTAAAAATTCTAGTTATCGAGGGATCTCCATGAAATCTGCAGTTATTTCACACCAATTTTCGATCACTTAATTGAAAACTAGGTATAATCACTTGTCCAAATTGATGAGTCTGCCAAGTATAGGTAGGGGGAATAAAAAATGGCCGGCTGTTTCAAAATGTTAAAAATAGTTAATTTTTTATTCGGAGCTGTATATCTTTACAACTGCCAACAACAATAGAAAATCTAAGAGAGCACCATTTAAAGTAGAGTAAATTTGCTAAAATGTAAGCCCTAATGGAGCTATTTACGTTCAATAGTTCTCGAGATATAGCTTTTTAAAAAGCAACATAGAAACAGCCGTCAATTTTTATTCCCACTACCTATACTTGGCAGACTCATCAATTTTGACTAGTAATTATACATAGTTTTCATTAAAGTAATCAAAAATTGGGG
>NW_027111275.1:1850727-1851638 GCF_000696795.3 Halyomorpha halys | reverse complement strand
TTTTTAAATTGATATCATTCCCGAAAAACACCTTTTTTGCCAATGTCAAAATATCAAGTTTTTTCTCCATATTATTTATTTAATTATTAATTATTAACACTAATAAGACCGTTTGGTATAACTGTACAATGTTTAAATTAACTTTTGTTTCTAAATTAGGTTTGAGTAAAATGAAATTCGGGTTAAAATTCGAGTTATCGAGGGATCTCCGTGAAATTTGAAGTTATTTCAATTTTCGATTACTTAATTGAAAACTAGGTATAATCACTTGTCAAAATTGATGAGTCTGCCAACTATAGGTAGGGGGAATAAAAAATGGCCGGCTGTTTCAAAACGTTAAAAATAATTAATTTTTTATTCGGAGCTCGATATCATTACAACTGCCAACAACAATAGAAAATCTAAGAGAGCACCATTTAAAGTAGAGTAAATTTGCTAAAGTTTAAGCCCTAATAGAGCTATTTACGATCAATAGTTCTCGAGATATAGATTTTTAAAAAGAAACATATTTCATAAAAATGTTGTAAGGAACGTACTGAAATATGAGTAGTTAGGTGCTTTTTTAAGGTTTTGAAACAGCCGCCAATTTTTAATCCCCCTACCTATACTTGGCAGACTCATCAATTTTGACTAGTAATTATACTTAGTTTTCATTAAAGTAATTAAAAATCTGGGTGAGTAACTGCCTTTTTTTCTTCCCGGCTCTTTACTATCTCATTCAATATGAGTCACATGTCGAAATATGTTATAGGAATCTTTCATAGGCCTTTTTTTTTTCTATGAATCCGAGCTGGGCAAAAATTAACTTTAATAAAACAATTTTCATTTTCATTTATACAATGTACGTTTATCAATGACTAGAAATTTTTAACAGGACAATTTAATCATAGTTTTATTTATAACTAATTTTT
>NW_027111275.1:1846115-1850677 GCF_000696795.3 Halyomorpha halys | reverse complement strand
CAATTTTCATTTTCATTTATACAATGTACGTTTATCAATGACTAGAAATTTTTAACAGGACAATTTAATCATAGTTTTATTTATAACTAATTTTTTCTTAGCTGTGGTGTGGATGAACTCTATGAATGAATGAATGAATGAATGGATGAAACTAATATTTTATTCTAATTATCAGGTTTTAGTTAAACTTATCTTCACTACATTACTTCTTTGTATAGCTATTCCTTCTTTTTTTCTTCATATGTGGATTAGTTATGATATAATATATTTATTACTTCCTCTTAAACGGGATAGTTTATAATATTCAACTATTAAAAAAAAAACGATAAGGTTTTATAATTTAGTCATTAAAAAAAAAATGAGTATTTGTAGCATAAATGAATACATTGGACTCTAATGCCGATTACTTATAATTGTAGCAACTTGTATTAATATTTCCCATCAAATTAAGTACAATATATCATTTTGTCCAATGGTCCAATGATTCAAAAATGTTTTGAAATAAAACGTTTTTATTAATAACATTTTACCTTCATTTTTTTTATTTTATTTATATAATTTTCAGACTTTACCGATGTAATTTTGGAATAGCAAAAAAAAAAACAGATTTTATGTATACTACCATTTTTTTTTTCGTACCCTCCTGTGAAAAAACAAAATAATAAACGAGTATAATATAAATATGAAAGATAGAGATGCTTCCTTCTTTTACCTGAAGGTATTTTAAGATGTATAGTTGATGTCCACTATATGCGAAGAGTAGCAGGCGCCAATTGGGCATGCACGGGGGTGGGGAGGAGGTCCGCGGGTGGTTGTAATAGTTTTAGACTATACTAGCATAAGTCCAATAACAATTTATAGTAAATAAAGAACAATCCCAAAAAAAATATTGGGTTAATTTGTACAAAATTAATGCTTATTAATTGTAAACGTTGTTCAAGAAGTGGACTATCTTCAACCCAACAGGAGGTTAAGACCGTGTCCTTAGCGTAAGACAACGGCGATGTTTCATTAATTTAATAAACAATTAAATCTAAAGAATATATTTGAGTGTCTAAATTTTATTTCAAATTTTCAATTCGAAACTATGTCCAGTTTGTTTGATTTTTTTCTTACAATTAGTCCAACTAAGCGATGATCGCTGTCACATGCAGTTTGGGAATTGCATACAAAATTCAAATGAGTGATTCCTAAAAAAAAGAAAGCGTTTCACTGTATGTCAGATTGATTATTATTATATTATTGATAATTGAACCAAAATTTCTTAAGTACTTTGTTTAGTTTTCGAGTTATCATTTCCTACTCAGAAAAAAACATTACTCGTTTATAAAAACACTGAACATCAATTTTTCCCTATTTTGTAGCGAATTGGACCGTGATCTACATGAATTTTTTTGTAGCTGTTTGGATCTTCTCTCATCATTTTTGTGATCCTATATTTTTGAGGGGAGGGGGGAGAGAGGGGTTTGCGGTTTTTAAATTTAAAAAAACATTTTTTCTTAAGCTCTTATCGCAAATAATATTCTCAATCAACAGAAATTTGGGGTTGAACGTCCTTATTTTCTCCAACTTAAGTTATGGGGATGGGAAAAAGATGGGTTATTCTATAGTTTAACAGGCTATCTTATTCGGACTGGAAAAGTCGAGATTCACAAACTCGGATTTTAAGACCGTTATATTGGAACATTCAACCACTAGGAGTAATTTAAAGTTTGTTCTAATTTCAGCTGTTGAATGGATTTTCAAAAATTTAGGTGTTGGTGCGCGCCAGTTTTGAATACGCACCGAATTTCTAGTCAGTTCTGTTCCAATATTCAACAATTTGGTGTTAACCTTTTCTTGTGTTAACCATTGTAAATTAACGTTCTGTTTAAATTTAAGATGTATGTGTTTCAGTGAAATGGAACCTCAAAATTTGACCAATTTGTATCCAAATTGCACCAGAAATGCACCCTCTTTAGGCAGCTAGACATGGCGATCCTTGTCATAACCAAGGACTCGAGTATTGGTAGCTTTACTATCGACTTTGAATAAACGAGTCATTGTCTCCTAATCTAATATATGAAAAGAAAAAAAAATTGATTTTGGAACGTTTACTGAACTTTTTGTGACCAAAAAAAGAACTCTTCTCTACGCACAGACTATGGCAGATTAAATTTATGTATTGTTTTATTCTTTGCATGTTTATTTTCTCGAAATATTTTTTCTTTGAAATATCTCTCTAGCGCTAGTATTTCTATAAACATTCTTTCAGAAAAAAATATAAATAGTTTATGGTATTCATTATAGTGTTGTTATGACAATAAAACGCTCTAAAATGTTTCTGTTACGGCTATAAGCAGCTTGAAAAAAAAATCAAATAAACCCAAAGCCTTAAATCTGTATATGTATGTATTGTAACGTATTCATAAATTTGTGCATTGTATAGAATATTTAATAATAGTACTTAAAGTAAGTTAAGCTGGAGGTCAAAATTAAAACAACAAAAACAATTTAATTATTTTGGAAGTTTCATACTCTTTCTTGGCTACAATAATAAGACATAAGAAAGACTGAAACCATAGCAATGAATTTTTATTAAGTAAATAATATAAAATAAATTTTAAAGAAATAAAATATGAAAAAAAGGTTTCTTCATTTTATTTTTTTCTTTATTCACCTTCATTCCGTAGCGAATTTATTATATATTTATTGCCAAAAAACATAACAGATTGTAAAGGTTAAGAATAAATTTAAAAAAAAAAATTCTTTTAGGATAACTGAAATAAGAATGTTCTATTTCGAATGAAGATGTTAATCAGAAAATAAAGCTGCTTATGAATTGTAAATGTAAATCTTTAGTCATTGTTGTTATTTCTGTTGCTAATTACCGCTAATTTGTAAAGCCTTTATTCCCTCTCGTGCAATAAATATACATGAAGACCAGACCTCATTATTTATTCTTATCGTTCTTTCCTTTGTTTCCGCTTATTAAAGAGATATTGCCTTTTGAAAAATACCGACGTTTAATCTCTGTTTAAGATTACCAATTGTTTGGGCTTTATATAGTAAAACTTTAATATTTTATTGTTTTATGAAATTATGTGTATCATTTCACATCAAAAGAAATTTTTATAAATTGTGAAAGTTATATTCTATTTTTTTTTTCATTTTTAATACTTAAAAAAATTAAAGGAATTGAAAATTATTCAGATAATATTTTCATAGCTAAAAATGTGAATTAACTGTAAAGATGACTTAACTATAACTTTTATTTGACTTCACTTTTATTTTGTTAAACAAACACATCATAATTTATAAAAGTTATCAATTTCATCATGATTACTTTTAAGCAAATAGCATTAACATTTTTTTTTAACATTTATGTTCTGCAATGAACAAATGGTCAAGCATGTTGCGGCACAATATCTTCGGAATAAATCCAAAATAAAATTCCAACTATTCAAGACTCTATCATTGTTCCGCAACATGCTCGACCATTTGTTCATTGCAAAACATAAATGTTAAAATAAAAAAGAAAGTGTTAATGCTTAATGTTATGAAATTTCAAAATTCATTAAATTAATTTTCCGCCATTTGTTTTTTTAATTTTGTCCTCCAATTTAACTTACTTTAAGAACTATTATTAAATATTCTATAGAATGCACAAATTTATCAATACGTTACAATACATACATATAAAGATTTAAGGGTTTGAGTTTATTTGATTTTTTTTTTTTTTTTTTCAATCTGCTTGTACTCATAACAGAACCTTTTTAGAGCGTTTTATTATCATAATAACATTATAATGAATCTCATAAACTATTTTATATTTTTTTCTGAAAGAACGTTGATACAAATACTAGCGCTAGAGAAATATTTCAAAGAAAAAAGTATTCGAGAAGATCAGCATTCTAAGGATAAAACTGTAACAGTGAGCGAGCACGTAGTTCCGCGGTAACCCGCTAGGGACCAGCACTACAAGCGTCTAAGCAGCTGTATAATTGTATATAAGTTTATTATTATGAAAATACGATCTCTTGTATAAATGTATATATGTTAATATGTAAAATGTAAGATTGTTAATCATAAAATAAAAAGAGATCGAGCAATAAGATTCTACGGAACGATCTCAAGTAGAGTTAAAAGAGTGAATTCTCAGGGATAACCGATCACATGAGGCCTTCAATTGTCACCGGGATTGATCCATCAGATGAAGAGGATGGCTCACCAGTCCAGTGCCGAAACTGTCAGGGTTTCGGACACACAATGAAATACTGTGGCCGGACCCGCCTCTGCGCCTGGTGTGGTGGGAAGCACCAAATATCTGAATGTCCCAAAACACAGCAACCCCGATGTTCCAACTGTGATGGAGATCATCCTGCCTCAGCTAGAAACTGCCCCAAAAGGGTCACACTGATGGAAAAGCGGCGTCATAAGGGCACCCCGGTAGTCGCACCGACCATACCTTTGAGAAACCCTAGTAGGCTCGCTCAACCCGGTGTATTCTATTCAGGAGTCATGGGCGGATATAATGGAACCAAAGGGACAACCCCCCAGACAGACCAGCCACAGCCAACCCA
>NW_027111275.1:1827009-1846065 GCF_000696795.3 Halyomorpha halys | reverse complement strand
CCTACCCTTATCAGCTTACTGGTCCGTCCGCTTCATCTCGGCAACTAGTAAGCTGGCTCCTATCATGACAGTTCTAGTCCGTCCGCTTCATCTCGGCAACTAGAACTGTTACTCTGCCTCAGACTCTCTCACCTAGATCTCCTCTACCTAGTCAGTGTCCAGGGCTCATCCCCTGGCACGGCCTTCCTTTCTAACCTAAAACCAGACAACCCCGACAAAACAATACATAAGTTTAGTCTACCATAGTCTGTATGTAGAGATGAGTTCTTTGTTTGGCCACAAAAAGTTCAGTAAACGTTTTAACATCAACTTTTTTCTTTCCATATATTACATTAGGAGACAATGAGTCGCTTGTTCAAACTCGATAGTAAAGCTACCGATACTCTTAATCGATTATCTAGTCCTTGTTAGTTACGACAAGGATCGCCAAGTCTTCCATTTCTGGAGCATTGGACACAGATCGGTCAAATTTTGAGGTTCCATTCAACGGAAACATATACATCTGAAATATAAACAAAAGGTTGATTACACCCAATGGTTGAATATTCGAAAATAGTTGACTAGAAATTCGTTGCGTCTTCAAAACTGGCTCGCTCCAACACCTAAAATTTTAAAAATCCATTCAACAGTATCAAATACAGCTGAAATTAGAACAAACTTTAAATTACTTCTAGTGGTTGAATTTTCAAAAATAACGTACTTGAAATCCGAGTGTGTTTTCAAAACTGATGCACTCCAACACATTATTTTCTTGAGTTCCATACATCGAAACGTAATTGTGATTTTTGACTATCGATTTATATGTTCGATAGCTTTACGTTCATCTAAATAAAATGTCATTGTATCCTAGTCTATAAGAAGAATTCGCAAGTTTTAGATCATGAAATAAAAAAAAAAAAAAAATTTTCTTATTTTACTATCTTAATTTAATATTTGTTTAAACTGTCAATCCTCATAAATTCTCCTAGGCGTCTGAAAAGAAGATGGCTACGAGATTTTCTCCTCTAGAAATGTTATTGGAGTTCTATCAACGGGTAGATTCTCAACATTGCTGTATCCTGTCACTATGTCACCTACATCAAATTTACTTGTATATATTATTATACAGTTGTAAATAACAATAAATAAATTAAATTAGAAGCATATTGTAATTCTTTCTTACTAATAAATATTAGGAAGGTTTCCAATTAGTATAACAGATAGAGGAGAAGCGTGCAGTCCAGTTATTAAGGAGGCACCACACTTGAAGCCTTTTTTTAAAAAGTTAAGTAAATTAAAAAAAAATTGAACTGGGTAGCCTAAAAATAATGCCACCCCGGGGCTGAAAAATAAAACCAAACTATCCCCAAATGGTTTGGATACACCTCTGACGATTCATTATTCAATGTTTACTGAATCAGTATAAAATGTTGCATAAATATGGACAGTAACTAAAAAGTAAATTTTATAATCTTAGGTAGATCAAAATTAAATTCATGAAATTTTATAAACTAACGAGTTTTTTTTTGGGGGGGGGGAAGGAGAATGAATTAAACATTTGACAGAGTAACGCATACAAATCTTATTTACAGTAGGCTGTTACATTATAAGAAAATATTTTTTTCTCAATGTTATTTGTATAAGTTACTATCTTAAGTTTCGGTGGTTATAACTTGGCTCATATATATTCAATTTAAAGATTTAGAAGGAAACGTTAGAGTTGTAGTGGTTATTCTTTTATTTTTGTTTAATTTATATAGAAATAAATATTAGAATTCTAACTATTCGATATAAAGATCTAAAATTCTAATTATTTATTTTAAAGATCTATTTTGTTTGTTTCTTAATGCGCATTAACGTTGGTTGTGTTTATTAAAAATTAAAATAGAAATTTAAATGAGGACGTGATAGACGAGCACGTTGCGTTAACTCGTGGGTTCGATCTCCACCTGGGTCACTAAATATTTATTTTGCAACGGCCCGGAGAAACAAATCATGACATCCACATTCTGAGGCTGCATAGTAGACTTGAGATGAAAAAATAGATGTTATAAAACATATATTAATTATTTTTAGGTTCAATAATTTCAACTTGCAATCAGTACATAATACCATTTTGTTTCTGTCTGGTGAAAAGTGCCAAATGCCAACTTAAAAAAAAAGAAAAAACTAAAATTTTAATGATTTAAAATTGATTAACAAGATTATCTCTGTTTTGTCTTTAGTGCCTAAAATACGATTGTGGATGCAATTAATTAAGGCCTGGAACAACAGTAGTATATTCGCTAGATACAGATTGGGTTGGGATCGCGTGATCTCCCATGTAAATCCGTAAGTCAGCATCTACTTTACCAAGAAGACCATGAAAAAGTCAAATTAGGTTAAAATATTCCTCCAATAAAGTTCTGTTCCTAACTAGTCCAGGGAGAACTTTCACGGTCATGTACTGCATTATAAAGTTTTAGAAGTTAGTTAAACAAAGTTTTCTTTGGTACTGATATAAATAAGTAGTAATACCACAATAAAGCAGAAAATATAAAGTTTTGGACATGTGACTCATGGACATAAATGAGTACTAATATGTACACGAATTAGTACAACTATATAAATCCAATGATTAACAATTACGATCAACTTTGGAACTGATTCCAAGATAAAAATCTTATTTTTAATTTTGCTCTAGATGATAAAAATTTGAATTTTTTCAACTTTTAAAATTTTTGTCTATTTGTAATTAAGTTAAATTAAACAATCTTAATGAGTGTTGCTTTGCCAGAGGATACATATTTTTATTACGTATCTGATTTTAATTTAACGTAAACTGGAAAAATATGTGATAAAAAATATTTTAAATATGTAGGATTAATAGCTCTACATTGTTAACAGTAACTCAATTTTTATTTTATTTTATTATTTTTTTTTTAAATAATAATTGAGTTACTGTTAACAATGTAGAGCTATTAATCCTACATATTGGACGAGGATAGAATAATATGACGATAGCGTAAGAAAATAAAATATTATATATAATTAGCATTCATGAAAAAAAAAATTACAGAACTTGAATTGGTATACAGGTTTCACCGAACATAATATTTTGTATGGTCACAAGCTGCAAGACTTATCATTAAAAATATCTTTAAGCATAAATACTTCTGAAAAAGGAAAAAAAAATTATTGTTCATTTAAATGATTTTTCATGATCTACTATTTTTTTGTATATTTTTGACCTTAATCTTAAGCAAAAATTAACTTTTTCAGAAGAAGTTTATAAATACTGAGATACAGAGATAAAAAGACAGACGATCTTATTATAAATGAACTTTAACAGAAATATAACTGGACATTTCTAATATTTATTTAGAATATGTAAATATGTATATATACGCATAATCAACATTACTTCATTCCCCCCTTTAATTTTATTACTATTACAAGATACCTTATTAGTGATATGTTAGATGATTTATTTTTTTTTCATTCTTCTTCTTATTTTTTTATTTATTTATTTTAAATTTGATGTTTCTGATGTTCATCTAAAATAGTTAATATGTATACAACATAAATTGCACCTTTTTAATAATCTTTAGTCCATTTTTGTAGAGGTTTTTTTTTTTTTTTTTTTTTTTTTTTTTTTATGAATTTTTTATATAATAAGTTAGTTTATTTATAACTTTTGATATGACAGATGGCATTACTTTATTAGTTTTCTTTTTATCTATTATCTATTATCTATTATCTATCTTATTATTTACTTTATTTACTGTCTCATATTTAATACAAACACTATTAAATGTCTATAATATTTATTTACACGTTACAGCTATATTAACGTTATTTCCTTTTCTGTGAATAGTCATTCTCATTTTTTTTTCAATTTATAATTTTTATAATATCTTACAATTCCATTATTTTTATATTTTAAAACTTTTTTTTTGGCTCCAAGTCACTAAAGATCATTTCCAATACTTATTATGTTATTATATATGGACTATTCCCAGAATAATGAATGCATGTTATTATGAATTAAGTAAAGTACCTACGATATCTTTTTTATTTGCATCAAATTAAAACAACTCAGCAAAGGAATTCATTTTGACCTTTGGAACATGCAAATTTGGATGAAATTATAGAATTATGAAATTATCCACTAATAATGGATTTTATAGATATTTATTGTTTTAATATTTTCTATTTCATTATCATAACTATCGAATAATTGCTTAGCATATTTCTATCACTTCATCATATAAATATACACAGGAAAATACGTCATACATCTCCCATTCCGTTATTCCTCTGATTGGCTTTTCTTCGAACCTTTTCATTGAAACCATTCATTAATTAACTGCTTGATACAGTAATGTTATTGAGGGATATTTTTCTAATAATTTGCTAATTGACTATAATGATAACATCAGTCAATAATTAATTAAAATGATTGATATTTTCTTAATGAAATCACACATTTGATAAATGAATTTTATCGATACTTGATAATTAATGATACATTACATCCAGTAAAAAACTATGTATGATTGAAGCCTATAGGTAATGAGTAAATGGATGGTTAGGAATGGTGTCAATGTCAAGTTCCGGTTTTATAAATTTAATGAAGAGTGATGTTTATTTGGTTCGTAATATTAAATACACGAACCGCAATTAAAAAAATAAATAAATAAAATAAAACGAAGAAGAAAGTAGATTGCCTTTTTTGTGTGCTATGGTCTCCTCTTGTTAGATTGTGACATGTGGTACATCGACCAACCAACCCGCTAAAATTGTCTATTTAAAAAGTCAGATAAGTAGTCTCACTACGGAGGGCGGGATTGGAGGGTTTCATGGCGTTTTTCAATTTAAGGCGCTTTTTGAATATTTCTCGATTAAGCTATATTAAAGTCTCCTCTTCCCGTTTTAAGCTAATATTTGATAAGTGATATAGGACCGTCGCTCCCCGGGGGTTTTAGTGGGGCGGGTACGGCGGAAAAGAATTGCCTTTTTTTGGTGTTATGATCTCCTATTGTGAGATTCTGACATGTTTTCTGTTACAATGTAGCCGTGAGTTAACTCCTGTGGGTTCTGGAGCCCTCCTCGGGACCACCCAGCCTCTTAAATTGGATACCCTTAATTGGGTAAAAATCTGGCGGTCGAGCGTGATTCTGACAAAATCACCTCCTTGCACAAGCGTTGTTCTAGTAACTGAGTACAGTTAAAGAAGTTAAAGTTAGAAGTTAAAGAAGTATCTTTATAAACTACTGAACTCCTGTCCCTTCATGGGTTCAAGCAGTACAGATTTTAATTTTAATTTCATTTATTAGAAAATGTTAAAGCAAAGTCTCTAATTAAGCAATAACTACATTTTCGCCGTTCTAATTTTTAGCTACTAATTCAATGTTGATCCATTTATAGATCATTAATATAGATCCATCCTATACTCGATATTATTGAATGGTTTATAGGTTAGATATGCTCGGACCTAATAGTGGGATTTTGGGTTGTCAGTATGTTATATGTTTATATACTATGTATTATCATATATTTGTAATTGTAATTGTATATCAATAAAGAGGATTTGAAAATAAAAATAAAAATAAAATGGGATTTTGGGAGCCTACTTTTTCTATTTTTCCTAGAGGGATTTTAACCACGTCTTTGTACATTAGAAAATACTCGTTATAAATGAACCTTTTACAAGTAAGATAAGAAAGGCTTCTACACGTCATCACAGTTTTTACAAAATTTAGGGGAAAATCGGCATTGTTTTGAAGCTTTACTATCGACTCAAATTTTGAGTTTTTACAGTTGGTACGTAGAATCGAAAAATTAAGTATACAAAAAAATCTCTATTCACCTCATTCTCTCTTAAGAGTTGTGAGTTTTGTTTGATTTTGTGACTTGTGATGGAGAAAAGATTCCAAAAAATTTCAATTGAGAAGTTTTCTATCAAAATTCAATATATCCATTTATCAAAATTAAAATTTTAGAGGCAAATTAAAATTCTTTAGCCAACAAATATCCTGTTAATTTAAAATTTAAATTTTCTCTTTTGTCGAATAGATATTACAAATCAAAATTTCGGATGCAAATTTAACTTACCTACATCATATGCTTAGTTAGTATATTTTTTAATAATAATCTAATCAAAGTAGATAGACCGACTTTTGATAGAAAACTCCGTAAATGTTAATTAACACTGTGATTTTAATCAATATACCATTTAAAACTTTTATATTATTTTTAATTAGGTTTATATTTTTATACTAGGTAAGTTTTGGTGAAAAATTATTCTAATTTCCTTATTGCATAAATACTCTTTTACCATCGTTTGTCTCTTTCCCACTTTTATACGAAATTAATAATAGCTTAATGAAAAAGTTTTTAAAAAAAAAAAAAAAACTATTCAAAAACAATATAGAATGTATATTTTATAAGGTAGTGAATTCTTAAGATAGTTTATTCTGATAATGGGGGAAGAACTCCGGAACGTTGATAAAGGAGTATTTGTGTGTATAAGGAAATTATAAGAAGAAATTTTCACAAAAAGATAACAATTATTATTAAATCACTAAATTTTTACTAACTTATTTTAATAATAAGGGGGGCATCTCCTGTCCACCTAGCAACGGATTTCACAATTTATTTGTTAATTTGACGAGGCAAAAAAAAATCTATTTAGAATATAATTATTGTTCTATATTTTTTGTACCACGTTCCGGGTTTACTCCATATTCAAGTACTGGTATCCTCATGTTGTCAATTAATTTTTTTTTTAAATATCTTCATGTATACTCATATTTTAAAATTTACTACATAACATTATTTAAAAAATAACAGTGAAAGTATTGTTCGTTGCCCGGATCGTACGGGGATTTAAAATAAAATGTTACATGGTGATCACCAAAAGTGTTTGTATATAATAGAGATATAATAATTCAGTGGTACTAAAGTTCTTGACTTGGAAATAACAGGCTAGTCTGTATCATCTTAATTGTTTATAATGGTCTTATTTAATTTATATTAACATTTTAGTTATAAATAAATATAGTTATAGGCATTAAAGTGAACAAAGGGAGATAGAAGAAGTTGTGGGGGGTTAAACGAGCGGAGTAGTAGGCAACGCGCTGGGTCTATTTGTCTCAATCAGTGTTGCCACCTTTTTCCTTCTGCACCACGACGTTCTAAATCTTCCTGAGGAAGGGGAAACGGGGTTCAATACTTATTTATACTTCAGCCTCCTCTCTACGTAGCAGCACTTCCACTTCGATGTTTATTTCAGGAAAGCATACGAATTGGTAACAGTAAAAACAACAGTATAACGTCACATACAAACACCTTTGACTTGTAGGTTAACTCAAATGTTAGTTCATATTCCATAATTTACCTCTTAATTTGTCATATATCATAATGGCCTTATTTGATATTTGAAATAGCGGATATGAATTGCTATTAAATACATTGTAATTTTGGTAATCTGAACTTATTGCTACAGGGGGTAATTGAATTACCGAAAAAAATGGCGTAAAAAAATTCAACAATATGTATTTACATAACTATTTTTATTAATTTAATATGTTTTACATTTCTTTTTTGTGGAAATTTGATAGTTTGAAAATTCAAATGGCTGTCCGTAGCTCAGAGGTTAGGGGCAGGTCTATCAGTCTGAGATCTGGGGGCGGCACCGCTTTGAACGGCCTGCGGTGTTGACTAAAATTGAGTGGCGGTCCCACAAAATGAATAACTTGATCCTCCACCATGGCTAGAATCACTTGTAGATAACTAGGCAAACTTCACCTTCGTGGTAGATTGCCTTTAAAAAAAAAGTATTTTTTTTAGTTAAAAAAGAAGTTATATTGTTAATAGTTGTTATCAAGGTGTGCTAGGTGACAAGTTGTCTTGTTATAGGTGCCATGGATTCTATAACATCGCTAGTCACTAGCCGTATTTTGGGCGGCTAGACTTTTGTTTTCTTTTATATCCCTAGTAATGCGAAGTGATGATTTAATTCTTTTAAATTATAAGATTGTTTATTTATAAGTGAGCAGAGTAAATACAAATAAAATATTGTTTAAATGGATTTATTTGTAACGTGATAAAAAAGGAATAAAAATATGAATTTTCAAACAGAATTTGAACATATTTTAATACGTAATAACCCTTGCGATATTATTAAAGTCTTTGCCATATGTGCCGAAATCTATCCCAGGTAGGATACCTGTCAACACAGGGTCACTTTTCACAGCTGGTTAATGGATACATGTGGGAAGGGACCTTTCCGAGCAAATCTATTAAAACAGGTATCGCCATTCTGGCTTTGACCAGTAAGCAGATCAATTATAGTTTATATACAACACTTGAGCCCTTGTAACGTATTCTTCTTGAGCGGGGCTAATGATTTCCAATGAGAATAAGATTCGGAAAAGGTAACATCTCTACGAAGGAGCAGGGAAGCGGGTAGAGAACACAAAAGACCGAAGTGGGAGCAAGATGCACTTATATTCATACATAGCTGTTTTTACTATCAATTAACTTAGTTCAACAGAATCAAATGATTTATTAATATTTGTTGTTCCAAAAAAAATATTTTATGAATACTTCCATAAGACTTAGATTACCCGATTTCGAAAGTGTGTTAAAACTTCCACTTTCGATTTTCACGGTGATAACAATAGCTTGCTAACAATAACACCAATTGATGCAAACAATAATAACGGGAAGTTAACAATGTTATTTGCACATGTACATTTTTATTTAAGAGCAAAAATGTTATTTACTGCTGAGCTTTCTCAAAAGTATTCAAATTCCCTAAGTTTGTATTACCGAGATTACACTGTATTTGATTAATATTTATATTACACCAAAGTTGATTTTATTCGACATAATGGTATCACTAATAATAGTTGCAATATGCTTCCACAGTTTATATTTATTTGAAATCAAAATAAAGGAACATAATGAAATAAATGTTAAGATGGTTTAAGAAGAACAGATGATTTATGAAAACATTATGTATGCACCATTTTAATTTTTTGGGGAAGAGAAAAATTTTCATTGTTCATTATTCGAAATACAGCAAAAAAAAATCCATTTATTCAATATAATAAAGAAAACAATACTCCAAAAATCTTGACAACAAACAAACAATCTCGAAAAAGCAATAATCCAAGTTACTTATGGTATTGTAACGGCTACAAAGCATCTTATAGACCCTCCACTAAGTAAACAAATAACGCAGGGGATGAGGAATGCACGACTTAGATTGAAGCAGTTTTAATCATGAACAGAAGAGTCCTGAGGTGGAAGAGAGAATGCTACTGCTGTGTCAGCCTCCCTCGGGGATTTACCTAGTCAGTTTGCTTTTGGATATTTGCTCAATCTTACTTCCACCCCTGAGACATTCGGCATCTAATCCCAACAGTTAAGGTAAATGTTATCCTCCTTATCTTGACTTCTATCTCTTGGGTCGATATCATATTATATATGATATTAAAGTATTATTTTACTTTTTTTTTGGTAAAGTAGATATGAAAGTTAAAAATTTTAATATTAATTTTTAATCTTTTTTTTCCATTGGCGTGACAGACCGTGGAGGTCCAAAGCTTCGCACGATTAAGAAATACATCGCGCGTTTCCTGACGTGATTTTCATAGGATGGGTCCGTCACTCCCACGCCTATATTTGTGATTGGCACCCATTGGCTAACGGGCCTCACAAATGCCCGGGGGGAGATTGTGAGTGAGTATTACGTAATTTTTATGCTTGAAAAATCCCGGGTAGGGCCGGGGTCAAACTCGCAATCTATGGGTTGGTAGAATGGCGCGTTACCACGCTGCTACCGTCACCCTTTTAATTTTAGTTTTAATATGTTCAAAAAATATATACAACTCAAAAAAATAGCACTGTTTCAAAATCATTAGAAAAGGTGCAGCCAATTCAGGTGTTGCTTATGATGTGAACAAATTATTTTACTAGTTGTACTCATAATTTCACAAAAAGTACTTAATCATATTGCGATTACAAGATCTATTAATATATATCAGAAAATACTATAAAAACAATTGTTTTTACTCAAGTAGTGTCTTACTCTCGTTTTAGTAACCTGGACTTGGTACCTCGAAAGCTGTAGACTTAACACACCGGACCTTTAAGAGGAACATACTCATTGGAATCTTCAGTCGTTTAGTAATCGAAGAAATAATGAAATAACCAATAAAGCAAAATAGAAATGAAAAAATCTAATTAAATTTAATGCCTGTTTTTTTTTCGCCTAATTTTTTTTTTATAGGTGCTCTTGACAGTACTTACAATGTGCAAAACGATATAATGCCACAAACTAAACAAGGAACATTGAATAGAAACAATTGATTAAATGGCGACAGCTTATAAAGAAAATGGTTGTAGTTGACACAAACAAAATAGTAATACGCTTGAATTTTTAGTGAGATTAGTAACAACATTTTATAATTAGAACTGTCCACCATTACCAGAAGTTTATATAATAATAATGAAGGCCGAACGAACCCGAAGGTTCGATGCCGATACCACCAAAAACTCTCTACATACATACTTCCAGTGATGCTTCTCCAAACCCAATTCCACTAAATCAGTTTTAACGCAATCCTCTCATCTACGTTTCGGTCTACCTCTAGGACGTTTACTCGTTGGTTCAGTGTTTATTACCATTTTAGGGATCAGCTCGTTACTAAGACCTACAACCTTTCACGCCCATTTTATATGCCGCAATGCTATAACTTGAATTATATTTACCGGGTGTAGGTACCTTAATTCAGCGTTATGTAATCATCTAAATTCTACCGTTAATTCTTCCTTATTTGGTCTGAATATTTTTCGCAAAACTTTATTTTCGAAAACCCTAAGACGCTGTTCATCCCTTAGTGTAAGAGGCTACGTCTCATATCCATAAAGAACAGTGGGAGGGATAATGGTTTTGTAAATTCTAATTTTTAAGTTCTTCGATAGAAGGCGCGAGCTAAGCAGTTTTGAAATTGAAAAATAACAAGCATTTCCCGCCTTCAACCTAGCTTTTCCTCATCAATTTCGTTTTTCCTAGTTACCGTAGAACCTATCTACCTGTTCAAACTTATTTTCTCCTATATTTATATCACCGAAAATGCTCGCGTTTCTACTGCTAACCATGTATTTTGTTTTATCCGTATTTATTTCAAGACCTAGTTCACTAGGTCATCAGCACACTAGGCATCACTAATCATCAGCACACCCAATCAACGGTATTTTACCACCCACAGTTAAACCCTTTTCGGTATTCATCACACATTTAATGACGTATTCTAGTGCTAGATTAAATAAGATAGGTGATAAAGAATAACCTTGTTTTAACCCGACCGGAACTTCTCAGAATAATTATTACCGATTCTTACCTTATTAAACGTTTCGGTCATGCACATCCGTACGAGATTTACTAACTTCTTTGGTGTTCCCTGTTCAATCAAAATATTATACAGCTTCTGGTGGTCAATAGAATCGTAAGCCTTTTGGAAATCTATATAAAGCTGATGAACTACCCCGTTGTATTCCAATTTTTTCTGCAAGATTTGCCGTATTGAAAAAATTGATCAATAGTTGAACCACTTCGTCTAAAACCACATTGGTAGTCTCCAATAATTTCTTCAGCATGTTCCGTGATTCGAATAGTTAAGATTAGCGTAAATATTTTAGAACATACAGGAAGGAGTGAGATTCCTTGATAGTAATTACAATGCGCCGTCGGCCCTTTTTGTGAACAGGAATAAGTTTGAAGTCCTTCCATTCCTCTGGCATCTCCTCAATTTCCCAGATCTTTTTAACCTAAAGGTGTATTTTATAAACTCCAATTTCACCACATGCCTTAATTAGTTCACTAGGAATATTGTCAGTTCCCGCGGCTTCATGAGGTTTTAATTTTGCGATGTCCATTTCGACTTCCTCCTGACTCGGTTCTTCTATCCACGGTTCAGCACTCTGGTATTCGGTCAGAGGAGATTGGCAATTATTTCCCGTATTCAGAATACTTTCAAAGTGTTTCTTAAACGTATCCATTATATCTACCGGATTAGCTAATATATTATTACTTGTATCTCTTATTACCGTCTCTGTAGAGCGAAATTTCCGGGATCGGTTAAAACCGGTTATTTTCGATTTTGTAATTTTCTATCTTTATTATTTTATTTTTAAGATATTCTCTTTTTTTATTTCTTAAGAATTTAGACGTTTCATTTTTTGAGGCCCGGAATTAAGTAACATTGAAACGGCTTTGATTATTGAAAATTTTTAACTTAGTAGCATTTCTTTGGCACATTTTAAGACACTTTTCTCGAACTAGGGTTTATTCTTATTAAATTCAATTTTTCCAAGACACAAATTGCCGACCTCTTTAATATTATCTCTGATTCCTACCCATAACTTCTCAATATCTTCGTGACCTTCATCTAAAGGTTCAAAGACTTCAAAACTATTTTTTATTTCGAGCGCGAATTGATTTCGAATTAAACGGATTTTTAATTTCTCCAGATCGAAATTTTCAGGACGGGACCCATTTTTATTTTTTATATTAAGTTTTTGTGGAATTTTCGCGATTACTAGTTCGTGATCTGAACCACATCCTGCCCCTCGATAGGATCTTAGGTTAATCATACTATTTTGCGATTTATGTATAATTTTATAGAAATTCTAGAATTTATTATGGACAGTATGTGAAAAAAATAATGTTATGTATTTAATAATACACTCCACTCAAGTTCCTATCATGTATTTTCCTAACGTGGTATGTTAAGTATGCATCAATGCAAGACATCAATGGGCACTGTGAATAAGAATATAGTTATGAATGATGAATGATTGATAATGCAAAATATTATATTTAACAATTCCTAATTTAATTTGTTTGAATCTTTCATGGAATATTATCTTACAATTTATTGCATGTACATCTGTGGCACCTCATTTTTTTTTTCTGTTCATGTCCATCCTAAATTTTTGTAGCTAAGTTTTCCTAGTGGACAAAGATACATACATTCATATAAAAAGAATGACTTTATTTTATGGGTCAGAAGCATAAAATTCAAATTTGAGAGCCAACCCAATGATTTTTTTAAAAAAGTACTGTTCTCCCTTCTGACCTCTGTATGTTAAATCAGGATTGGTTCTTTCCTGTGATATTTTCGTATCGTATTTCACTGGCTTTTACCTTAATCGTTGGTTATAGAAAGATAAATCTTGTAATATTATTTCCTGGAATCAACCAGGGTGCAGTTATAAAACTCTGTTATGAAAAGTGTTTCTTCTTCTTCCCTACCCTATATTTGAATAGATATTTAGTTTTCTATGGGAAATTCATTTCTTAGGCAATATAATTATCTATAATAATTAAATAAATGGTTATAAAAGAACAAACAATTTTTTTTACTTCTTGAATAATATGAGGCTCATATGTGTTGAGAATAAATTAATATTCGTTCAAATCAAGTAACACTTTATGTGGTGCTTAAAATAACACTTCATCTAAACAATTAGAATTATAAAAACTATTAAATTGTTCATTTAAACATTAAGTAAAAGGTTTATCAGATTTTTTATTCCCGGGAAAAATAAAGTAGATGTAGTTTTATAATACTACGAAAATGGAGAAAATAAAAGCTGAAAGAGGTGTCTACCTGTTGTGCAAGGGACCTAATATACATTCACCTGGCAATAAAAGAATTTCATCTGTCTTAGACCGAGAGAATCCAACTAAATTAGATTTTGTTTTAATTCAGCAGCTCCAAGAGCAAGACCACTTCAGAAAGTGGTATGAAGAATCCTGGAATGCTCTATACTCAGTTCTCCAGGGGTGGAGAGGACTCAAGTATTTGGAGTACCTACTTGAGACTCCCGTGTCCCGCTGGGCAGGATATTAGGAAAACTGAAGGGCTCGCTTCCAAGGATTCACCCCTCCCAGTCACAAACACTTCCAATATCCTCTTAGTAGGCCCACAGCTTTATTCATCCTTTGTAGTTTATTTTTGAATCGGTGTTTATTTATAAAGGTTATAAACACCGACAAGATAAGTTTAAAATAACTCATACAGAATATTTTTTTAAGTATTCAGCGACTGTTAGAGGCAATTAGTTTTGAGTTTATTATTTTCCTAAATTTTACTTTATTTTTTACAATCCAACTTTAGGACCGAACAGTCATATATACTGTACTAACAGCATATAATAACAATTTGAGTTTCTTCTTACAATTGATAATGTGAGGATTTATTCTCAAAAAGGGATTAAAACAATAAACACTTCGAACTATTTACAATGTTATAATTATTGAATAAGTTTAAATATTTAAAAAAAAAGTTATGAAAATTATAATAATAGTTATGTAATAGAAAAAGGAAAAAATAATATGGTCATGTGGACATATATATATATTAAGAATCTCGCTGATGGAACTACGACAAATCGATTTTTGAATTGACAATGGAATGACTTCTCTTTAAGTGGGTATGTGATGGGTTACAGGTTATTTTCAACAACTCGCCTGTAAAGCGCAACAAACACCACAAGAAAGGTGAACAAAATTAACATTTGTTTAAGATTGGAAACGGTATCTGTCAGATTTGGTTGAACTTAGATTAATGTCAAGCAAACAATCTAAAAATGAAAGGAATAAAAATAAGTTGATTTAGTATGTATTTTTATAAGTCGGAAACGCTGTTTTCTCTATATAATGGTCATCGAACTTTGGCCTTGTTTTTTTTAAAGGTTCTATGGGTATGAGTTTCGTAAAATTCATCTATTGGTACATTAGGTTGCTATCTCACACAGCATACTTATCAATTCGTAATCGGACATATTTACATTACACATACATGGTATAATCATAAAAAAATATATATACAATAATAGGATATAATAAACAATTTTTTTTCACCCCTACAGTTTCCTTTTACAATCCATTTCGGTCTGTACAACCAATACAAATGTTTCACTCACTCCCATTTTTCCCTCTCATTTCTGCTCAATTATTCAATTCACCCGATCAACAAATTCGCTCTCCGGAATTCACCCTCCTAGATCCTCTTCAGTGACCCGCTAAAAAAATTCAATATAAGACGGTAATGTGAGATCAGACCATCATTCATAGTCACAGCAGTAGATCAGTCTATCAAGAACAAACAACTAGATACATTTTACGAGAATAAGAATAACACATAGATTAAAAGGAAAATATAATAAAAAAAAAACGGTTACAGGAAACACTTGAATGGATAAATAAGTTTAAAAAAAAACACAAAAAAAAACAAAAAAGTCCGATAACACAAAAGTCCGAATTATCTAGAGTATATAAATAATATAATTAAATATTCTAATAGTACAATTATTTTTATACATAAAAAATAAAGTTATAATTATTTTATTGTTTGTTAAGAATTTTACAGGCCTTTAAAGAGGTGCAGATTAATAGTTAGTGATACAAACAATAAATTGGCACCTACAGACAAAATTGAAACCTGTCCGACCTCTCCTCTTTCAGTTAATTTTTGACATATAATTATTTATATATTGATATTGGAATGTTCCCTTAGATGTTTAAACGAATCCATTAACTAGGACAACACTTTAAAAAAAAAATGAATAGTTATTGGACCTATTCTAAAGAGAAGGAAGTTATCATTGAAAAAAATGAAAAAAAAATGAATAAATAAAATCAATTGTTCAGGTAGGTAAGGAAGAATTCATGAGAAAGAAAAAAAGTGGAGTTATCATGTTGCCCCAATGATCCCTGTGATAGTCTCTGATACCTTTAGGAGATTCGTCGGCAATAAGCCCTTTCCAACAGATAAGAAGCAGGTTTTCTTTTATACGTAGAGAACAATGAGATTCAAGGGTTTTATTACTAACCCATGGGATACACACAGGGTCCCAACTCGGAAATCCCACAGGTGCTGCTTAGCATAAGGGTTCAGCTACCTGACTCGAAACCCAGATCAGCAGCCAATCAGGAACGGTGGACTTTATCTCCTGGAGGCGAGCCAATCCTGTTCAAAAGTGGCCATTTAGAAGCCTTATCTCCTAATTATAAATCACCCCTCCCACTCCCTCCCCTTCCGTTCCTTCTCCCCCCACCGACTTTTTTCTACCAATGGCCCTTTCCTTTTCCAATCTAGTTCTTATCTAATCACTTTCGGCACTCAAGTATCTCTCCATTAACTGGTTTATATGTACTATTAGCTTGCAACCAGGAATATATCCTTATACACATTCATACATATTATATGAATATATCATACATTTATTTAAAGTGCATTTTGCAAAAAAGAATATATTCCATCCAAATATATATACATTTGCTCAAAATATATTTTTTTATTTCCATTTCTTTCGGTTATTCACTATTTTATTCTTCACTATTTTTCAATATTTCTGTGACCCCAAACATGGTAATATTTAGCTATTTCCCTAATTTTGTGATCCTAAAATATCTCATGAAAAAAAATATATTAGTAATGTATTTAACATTGTCAATTAACTGACTGATCAGCATGCTGTGTATTAGTAACAGTTTTGAAAACTCACAATTTGTTTTCCCTAGTCCTAGAGTTCTTTCTCTAGTTAGGGTAATTTATAAACAAAAAATCATGTAGATCATTGAAATTGTGGTTCCGACTTCAGATGATTGTTATTAATCATTTAGTATTACAAATTACTAAATTTTGCTTTACTAAAATAATTAGTTCAAAGCTTTATTCAATCATACAAATTAACTATACAAAATTATATTTCAAAAATAATTATTTTTATCAATATGAGACACCGTTTTAATGAAAACGTTTAGTACTTTTGTGTGTAATGTAAAGTAATTTGTCAATTGATTTTGACTGGTTAAATAGTTCACGGTGCAGTTCATCACGTGTTGTCCCAAAGGGGAAGGAATATTTAATAATCCCAAACCCTATACAGATCTTTTTTATAAAATGGTAATTTAAAATAAATAATAATAAAATAACTATTTACGTAAACAATTCCAATTGTTCTGGTGAACTATGAAGTGACTTTGCCGCTCTGGATTTTAACTTTTAATTAAATGTTTAAAAAACTATATCTAATCTCAATTATATATCTCAATTAACTGTGTTATTGATTTAAGTTACCTCTAGTTCAGGAAGGCAGTGAAAACCACTTAATATAATATAATGTGTAGGAAAGTCCTCTGTAAAATTGCAGTAATCTATGATCAGATCCTTAACACAAAGAGGAGATCTAAAGAACTGCTTGCAAGGACTAGTCAGTCAATATCTCATGATATAAAGGTAAACAGTTTAATATGAGCTGAATATTTGGGTCGGAGCAATCCATCAGGACCCCTCTACACAACGATTAATGCAAGTATAGGTTGTAAATGACCATGTAGGAGGCCAGATGGATGGACACAATCAACAAAGATGGGAAAAAGCTGCATGCAGAAAACTGGAAAGCAGTAGCTCAAGACAGACAGGCGTGGATAATTGTCTCATTTAAAGAAACAAAGGGATATAGGATTAAACAAAAAGAAAGCAGACTGGATTACTTCGATTGCTACTGGCTGCTTAGGCCTAGTTTGAAAATTAAGGAATTCAACTTTATTTATTTTAATTTAAAATTTACTTATTTCAAAATTCATCATTTATCTTTTACCCCACTGCTGAAACTGTTATTATAGTATTATGAGCTTTATTTGTTTCTTTTTTTTGTATCAAATACAATATGGTTAATCTACAGTCTGTATAATATTAAACAGTAACATAAATTTAACAGAGAATCGCTCTGAATGTGAGTTAAAGGTGTAACTAGTAAAAACCATTATTAAATATTGTTAAAGGATTTCAAAATTTGAAGAAATTTAGTTTATCGAATCAGGAAGTATAATCGTAGGAAAAAAATTCGACAGGTTCAAATAATCACCCATCTGACTACTGAACCTAATGACTGAACCGCAGTTCGAAATCACTTTGAATAATTTTCACATTACCGACTTCTTCCAAGTCACGTAATCTCTTAAGCCAACGTCCTGCACTGAAATGCGGCTTTCCACGATTGCATGTCTAGGATTTGTTTTGGTGGCTGCTCCAAGCATACCAAAGGGTTAAATAGTAAAAAAAAGTCGATATGTTGAGTTCTTGTGAGGGATATTTAGTGTATCAGATGATATAAAGTAGGAGAGAACTTTCCACTAACGATTATTTTTATTGATTTTTTTTTTAAATTTTTATTAATATAATACAATCTACCAAACTAAAGGGCAATGATTATTAGGGATATAAGTTCCCAAACATTCCATGTATATATAAATACCTACATACATATAGTAACTATAAAACTATAAAATAAATAATAATAGCAATAAAAATATAAAATAATTAAGTATAAATTAAAATTAAAATAAAATTATATATTCACATTGTAAATAAACTTAGGCGGATAAATGAGTGAGAATTATTTGTTATTATTTCGTGAAGGAAATAAGAAAACAACTGAGGCAAATTACATCTTGAACATAATCATGCATATATACAATATTTACATTCAGCCAAGGGAACCCGTAATCAAGCACAGTCACCCAAATGTGGCAGAATTCTCAGATTCCAGAACTTCTCTCCCAGTTGCGTCACTGATATTGAGCTAGTGGAAACTGGATGAAGGCACTTGAGCCACAGACTTAGAGCATGAGTGAAGCAACTGGAAACTGCTAGAACTCCAATAGCGTGTTTATAATAAGTCTCGGTGCCACTGCCGTTGTAACCTTCGAGAAGGATTATAAGGATGTACGACCATCTTTTGAAAATGGTCGGTAACACCAGCTGGGGTGCAGATCGAACAAGTATGCTGACCCTATACAGAACGCTAGTGAGATCAAAATTGGATTATGGCTGTAATGCCTACAATTCATCATCGGGTACCACCCTTAAAATGCTTGACTCTGTACAAAATGCGGGACTCAGGATAGCTACGGGTGCTTTCCGCTCAAGTCCTATCAATAGTCTATATGTCGATGCTGGTGAGCCTCCACTTGACCTACGAAGACAACAGCTGGATCTAATTTACTTT
>NW_027111275.1:1816607-1825414 GCF_000696795.3 Halyomorpha halys | reverse complement strand
AAAAAAAAAAAAAAAAAAGGATGTACGGGGCTGGAGGATTGCACTTGAGGATTATAATGATCAATAAGGTTTTGATGGAAGTTTGAGAATCGTGATGGTATGAGACCAAGGACAAAAATGGTTGTTAAGGTAATAACGATGTATATTTTTTGTAATATAATAAGGAGTATTGGCTATTATTGGAAGGACTTTGGACGGAAAGGATTAGATGCGTTTGATGTTTGTGGTTTAGCTGCTCCACAATAGTTCAAGTCCGTAGGTCCAGATAGGTTTAATAATGGTCTTGTAGATAAGTAGCTTCTTTTACATTGAAAGATGAGAATGTCTGCTCAGTAATCTGTATAACTGTCCAAATCGTAGTTTAAGTTCTTGTCATTGTCGGGAATGTGGGTTCCAAGTTACGATACTTCGAAATTTGGATTTTAGTTTATAAACACCATTGTAGAATTTTCTATGCACTAATTATTTTTTTTTGGGTGGATTATTTCAGGGATATTTTCCACTATGCTTCGCAAGGACAGCATATGTAAAAGAATGGATTATTTTTATTTTTACTTTTTTTTTTTTTTTTTTTACAGACATTCCAAATGTACCATAATATTTTTTTGGTCGTTTTATAAGACAGTTAATCAGGGTTTTAACTCGTTAGTCAACAATGGACGATAATTATAACTTCGTATAATTCGTTCCTCGTAAGCGAAGGAATCCAATTGTCCTTCATAACTATTGGGTAATGACGACCGCCGATAGCACCCCTCCGGGAACAGACACCTAACTTGAAGGAGATGATGGAAGTTGGTCCTGTTAGAGGAACCTTGTTAATCCCTAACGCATTTACTATGAGTAGTTGCCTAAGAAGGGCTTTGTGAGAGCACTTAGCTCCGCCTAACGACTCCCCGGCACAAACTCAGATTGTCTCGGCACCCTGTAATCTGTTCAGTGTCGGTTAACTGGCAGACGGCTCACGTTTTCTCATGTATTAATGTCTTGTGTAGTGTTAGCGTCGGCTTAGTGAGCTTAGTTTGGATAGTGTAGTAATCCGGGACTCGCACTAACTTAAATAAGTCTTGGGAAGTGAGTCATTTGGAAATGAATCCTCAAAAAGAAGCGGAAGTGAAACTGCAAAATATTCGGTTACAATCATAAATATTATGTATGATGTATATTAGCCTATTAAGTAAGAAATAAAATATGAGCTAGAAAAAAGTATACGTAACATTGAAGATGATCATGAGCGAACGAATTAGAGGCCTAAAATTTCTGAAGAAATTCGAAACAGAGAATGACATTCCAATCCAACAGTTTATTTTCCAATTTGTCGTTTATGAAACTGAAAAGCATAAAATATAGATCAAAACATTGATTACCAAATAATTTTTTAAATGCTTATTAATTAAAATAACTTTTGAAAAATACTTACTAATTAGAAAAATATATTAAATAAAAAACAAACTAATAATTCATAATGATTCCATAAGTATGAATATGTGTCAGATGTTGCTTAATTTTCATTACCTTTTTTATAAATTATTGTTTTATATTATTTGTTATTTTTTATTGTTATCATATAATTTTATTTTATTTTAGTCTGTTTGTGGTATGAATGAATCTTTTGAACTTTAACACTGATTGCCATTTATTGTTGTATATCCTATTATTACTGTTTAATAAAAACTATTAAATAATAATAATATATTGTGACTTTTTTCTACTTACAGCTTGTTAAAAGTACATAGTAAAATATAAGAAATAACAAATAATAAAATTCTATAAGCAAGTACAATATATTCAACCATTTATAAATTAAATAAAAAGAACTTCCATTGTTTTTGCCACAAAAATTTTTTATAATTAATTAACAACAAGAAATATAAGTGTGTAAGTAACACCATGAAACTAGAATAATATCAGACTATTTACCCCTCGTCGTAACAATAAGAGCATAAAAGAATTTAATGGAGCATTTTTGAAAATCTGGAATGGTAATAGGTAAAAAAATAAAACAGTAACAAATTTTTTTGTCTATTAAACGTGACGGTGAGTAAAACTGACCCAGAGTTCAACATTGTCATTAGTTATTACTTGCAGTAAAACACCCAAAATGTTCAAAATAGTGGAGTAAGAACTCAAAATGTGTATTAAACCCCCAAATCCTGTAGTAATCATCAAATTTATTGTTTAATTTATAATATTAGTACATAGAAAGCTTATCTAACTTTGTTTAAATCAATTTAAATACACTATATACTCTCTAAAATAATGAAAACATTTATAAAAAAAAATTTTAAATTTTGTCTATAAATGAGAAGCTATGAGGAAGCTAATTCTATTATATTTGTTTTATATTATTAGTATATATTTTAATTATAATTATATTCCTACTATGAAGGCTCGAATTTAATTTTTCGAACTACTTCAATTTCAAGTACTACTACGTTTAAGTAAATATTCAAAAAAATAACAATAAAAATATTCAATAATATAATTAATACTGAAGCTAATTTAAAAAAAAAATGATTCTACAATTTCACATAACATATTATTTACATTACATAGCTTTACAATTATGTATTTACAAACATACCATCGGCTTTAGGGCACTTGCTCGAACTCCACTGGCGCATTACCAGTGATGAGGCGAGAGTGATGCGCTGAGATATTATGAGCCACCCTCACACGTGGGGGATAGAGTGGGCACAGGGATCCTCAGGTCGACAGTAAGTATTGCATATAAGAGTGTAAATGGGACTAGAGATTATTTTATTTTTATTATCATTTATTTATTTATCTATGCACATAGATTATGTCCATTTTTTTATCTTTCTGTTTGTATGTTTTAAGAGAGATTTTATGTGTTTTTTTTTTGTTTATTTATTTTTCATTCTTATTTTATTTTATTTTAGTATTAATGTGATCGTTCATAACTATTACCTATTGCCTACAACAATGTGGCAGATTGTTATATCTATCAATAAATAAAGTTTTTTCAATTAAAAAAAAAACAAATCATCAACAAAAAAACTAACTAGTAATAAATTAATGTAAAAAAAATTAAGTAGATTGATTAACAATGTATAGGTTTATTAATACGATCAGACAAATTAATAAAAATAATATATCTAGGTAATATAATATAATAATATAAAAGAAAAAAAATTGAAAATCCCACTAGACACAACAAAGTCTTATGGAAGAATGACGGGTTACGGACGGAGTGGGAAGTTAAAAAAAAATTATTTTATTTTCCATAAGTTTAATCAAAAGATAATTAGTTACTTAAAATCATTGGCATATGTTTATGGGTCGCTCCAGATAAAAAAAAACTGGAGATATTAAAGCGTGAAAGCAGCATTAGATGCTATTACTCATGGTTTAAAAATTATACTTATCTGGATAGTTACTAATCATTGATTTAGTTACATTTATCAATTTTAAACTGTAACTAAAATAAGGAAAAATGATTGAATGTAATAAATATGCGTATAAAATCAGTAATCTTGTTCAAGCATTAAATTTTAGACAAAAAATAAAAAAATCAAAGCTTATTCTAAGAAGTGTAAAACGGTTCATTTCGTGCAGTCATCTGGGCCCTTTTTCATAGTAAAGTATAAACTAATACTATTAGTCTTGTCGATTTAACTTAATACAATTACACTGACTTATACAATAGTAACTTGTACTTTAGTACTATTTAACTCCTGTAATATCACTAATAGTCATCCCTATTATGAAAATATATAAGTTTTAGTGTAATTACCACGTTTTCTCTATACTTGTACTATGAACCAATACTATTAGGTTTCATTATGAAACAGGGCCCTGGTCTCTTAGACGAAAGTTCTAGAGGTACTTTTAAACTTCAATAAAACAACTCAAATCAATATGACTCTAGCCTTATCATCTCAGCACTAACTTTCTAATCCTTATCTCTTATTAGAAAATTTCATAAAAATAAGTTGTACTCAGTATTTAATTTTTTTTTATTTAAACCAATAAAATAATTGAGTATGAAAACCATTCAGTTAATTAGGAATTAATCAATTGTAAATTACGAGTTCAGAAATAATAAATTATATTTTATGCCTAAGTGGACCCTTTTGTGTTACTTTTTTTTCCATAAGTTTAATTAAAATATAATTAGTTACTTGAAATCATTGGAATATGTCCATGATTCGTGCCAGGAGATATTAAAGCATCAAAAAGTATTAGAATCTATTTATTACTCATAGTATACAAATAATACTTACCAGAATAGCACTTAACAATAGCTTTACATAAATTTGTCAATATTAAACTGTAATAAAAATAATAAATAATGACTTACATGTGTATAATATCAGAAACCTAGTTCAAGCATTAAATTTTATTTTAAAAATCAAAATTCAAGCCTAAAAAGAGTAAAACGTGCAATTTCATGAAGTTACCTGGTCTTTTTAGCGAAAGTACTGAAGGAAGTTGTACACTTCAATTATTTTGCGCACATTTGGTGCAGGTCAATAATAAGGTGCCCTCAATATTTTTTTTATTTACGCCAATGAAATAATTGATTATGAAAAACATCTATCGAAAAATCATTTTTCTCACTCGTAAGTTTTAAATATTATCGGCCAAGACTTTGTATATTTAGGGTTGAAGATAATTTTTATCTTCTTAGTGAAAAATAAATAAACTTTTGTGAGCTATTTGCTTATTTTCAAAAAAGAGACGAAATGAATAATAAAAATGTTCTTGATAACCTTGGCAGCCAGTCAGGATGTGAACTACTGTTGTAACCTTCGGGGAGAAGCTTTTCTCATGGGGGAGTCGAGTATGTCCAATCTTAAGCCGAGTTCTTCATTTCTCTTTTCTTTTTTTTTTGACAAGAGGATATATGAACTCCCTCGTAGGACATATTACTCCACCATCCTTAATTTATGGCCTCTTGTATCAACCCGAAAGATACCCCTAAAGTTTCATCAAGAATAACCCAGTATGTGAGAGGGAGGTTCCTTAGAAAAGGTAGCGACTACGATGACAGAAAAAGTATATAAGTATTGCACTAGAGCAATCTTGAAACTTGAATACTAGAAAATCAAGGATTTAAAAATCGAACGATTCATATTGTGATTGTTACACTTTTTGGAAGAGTAATCTTATAATTATAGTTCCTAAAATAATAATAATAATTTATTGTACTCTGTATCCGTTTATAGAATAATCGCCGTATAACTTTCAAATATTCTATCAAATTTGGACAATTCATCGATTTTTGAATTTAACTTTCACTTGTCTATGTACGGAATATATAGTAATGAGAATTACCACTTTCGTGAAACATTTCGAATTCAAATTTTCGACGGAAATGCACGTTTTGAGGTACTCAGGTAACCTCAAGTCTCGCAAAATATTCTCTATGTTTCTATGTATATGTTAACAGATTAGCTCTAAAAACGAAAAGTTTTACGAAACTACTCCCACTTTTTCGCCAAAATCGACAAACTGGAAGTGCCGTTTTATATAATCGATTTTACACCTTATCAGGTCGTTCTCAAAAAACAATTCTAAAGATTTTGATTAAGCTCAGTAAATCAATGCCCAATTATAGTGTTCTTTACTATAATCAGGTCTTACTCTTTTTGAAGTAGTTTGATAGGACATAAGTGGCAAATTTTAAAACAATCTTCCTCTAAAGTACTTTTTATTTAAACCATTTTGAATAACTAATTCGTTCAATTTTAAAAAGTAATAAAAAATGAATAAGTATAAACTTTGAAAGGATTCTATAATTGAATTTAGGAGATAAGAAAAAAAATATTTTCCAGGCTGAATAAGAGTTGAATAATATAGACTTACTAGAAAGCCAATAATTGTAGAAAAAAACAATTTAACAAATAACTACGATATGGAGAATGACGAAAAACACATAAATAAAAGATTTGTTTTAACACGAGTTATACTGGTAGACGCACGCACAGGTTTAACAGTCTGATCAATATTTTTTCTTTACTATAGTCAACTATTTTTTTTTCTCCTAACCTTCATACGAGCCTCAGTTATATTTTTATACTTCAGCAAAAGAAAAATAATTTTGCTGTAAGGAATATAATTAAAAGTATTTTTCTGAAAGCTTTTGAAATTGGAGTTAGACTGAAGGTCTCATTTGGGATATAATGAAGTGGAAGTATTGCAACAGTGAATAACCTAGGAACGATCGAGAATTAATTTAAACTAAAATTAGAGTGATAAATAAATGTAACGTGAATCGCGTACCGCAACAGACTGCTTTCCCATAATAGGAAAAAATTGTCAACACTCATAAGTTTTCAGATAACAAACATCCAGTTGTACAGCTCCTTTAACGATAAGGTTTCGTTGAGTAGAGAAAGCTAAAGCCAATAAGCATAATGTGGCCCATAAACGTCAACTGCTACAGAAATACTACACCTCACACTCCTTGAAAATAATGACGTCGTTATATATGGAATTTGGATGCAGTCCAATACGAGTAGGACCCTCTGGAAGACTTTGGCTTTTAAGCACGTGTCGATTTGTATGGAATTCATATAAGACAATCCTGTTATGTATCAATTCTATAAAAAAAAACAAAGATATAATTTCTGTAAAAAAAAAATACATTAAATTTAAAATGGCTATAATAAGATTAATGATTGGGCCGCCCATAGCTCAGTGATTAAGACACAGTCTTACCTATTTATTATAATGAATGAAATAAAATGGAAAATAATTAATTATTCTGGGACTAGGTCCCATGAGAACAATTACAAAGGTAATTTTAATTTTACAATAATATATATTGTATTATTAATAATTTTAAATACAGAGAAAAAATGAATTAATTAAAAAACTAACTGACTAAGTATAAAAAATACAAAACGGGAAATTAGTTACATAATATAAGTACTTTTATAGTATTGAATTAGACGGTGAAGTAAAAGGTATTTAAATAGAAGGGTTTTAAACGAGGGAATGGTTGGTATGTTAGAGGGAATGGAGTTCCAATGATATGCAGCTCGAGCTAAAACATGATTTATCAAACGCAGCAGTTCGGTGAGGTGGAGGGTAGATGTCAGATAAACGGGACCTAGTAGTAAGACATTGGATTGAGAATTTGATTTGTAGGTTTTCTGGGATATAGGATACCAACCCTTCTCTCGTTTAAAACCCTTCTATTTAAATACCTTTTACATCACCATCTAATTCAATACTATAATAGTACAGATATTATGTAACTACCTTCCCGTTTTGTATTTTTTATACTTAGTCAGTTAGTTTTTTAATTAATTCATTTTTTCTCTGTATTTAATATTATTAATAATACAATATATATTATTGTAAATTAAAATTACCTTTGTAATTGTTCTCAGGGGACCTAGTCCCAGAATAATTAATTATTTTCCATTTTATTTCATTCATTATAATAAATAGATTTTCGACGAGTGTTAGATTTCATGTTCATAGTTTAATTATGTATATTTTCTTTATCCTTCTGTTTGTACGTATTTAGAGAGATATTTTATTTATTTTTATTCTTAGATTATTTTATTTTAGTATGAATGTAATCGGGGGCAGAAATAACAACGAGGCAACGCGCCAGTCTACCAGGTTGTCAGGTCGAGTCCCGGTCACACCCGGGCTTTTTTGAAGCATAAAATGATACAAAACTCACTCACAACCTCCCCCCGGGCATTTGTGAGTCCCGTTAGCCAATGGGTGGCATTCACAAAAAATAGGCGTGGGAGTGACGAACCCATCCTGCAAAAAAAACTACGTCTAGGACGTGGTTGGAGCAATAGACCATTGAGGTCAAACTCCTCCGTAGAGTCCTAAGACCTCCATGGTCTACCGCCCATGCAATAATAATAATGAATGTAATCAGCTATCTCTATTACTTATTGCCCAACAACTTTATCGTATTATTTATCAATAAACAAAATTAAAAAAAAAAAAATTCTTACCAACCTCACCTCAACTTTAATCAAGCACTTGAACCGAGTTTGTCCAAAATACCACAGATCGTAATCATAACATAGTAATAATATTATAATGTGCTGGATTAGTGGAGTTCTTATTAAATGAATTTTAGGAAAAACCCAATGCAATTTCTCTCTCCACAGCGTGTGGATATAATTGAGCGTATTAATGAGTATTTAAAAAATAACCCAAAAAATGAGAACGTGGATAAAGATATGATAAAAATTGTTTGTTTTTTTCATTGTCCCAGAAATGTGATTTTCTGACAAGTGTTTCTTCTTTTTCTTTTTTTTTTATTAGCAGCTCGTCAATTGACCTGTAACCTTGCAGTACAACTACTAGATAAACTAACATATACTACATTTATAAAAAAAAAAAATACTGAGTTTGTTCTCTATTATACATGATTTGACATTAGAAATATCTATTTAAAAGTTTTAACTTTACTATTTATTATTTCTTAATATTTTAAAACAATATTTTCCTATAATTCATTCACGTTAAGAACATTTCCTTTTTTAGCTTTAGACATTTAGATTAAGTTTTGTTCAAAAGAGCTTTCCTTCCATGATAATCGTGTATTAAGTTCCGTATTATTATCTCCCCCGCCTCTTCTGACAACTGGAGTATGAAACTACGATATGTCGCAAGATATGAGGCTTATTCATTCGCCATACTAAATTATTTGATAATTTTGAATTACTAATTATTTTTATTATATAAATATTTGTTAGAAAAAGTACCATCAGTGTTATCAGTCTTTTTAAACGCGAATAACTAATAAATATTTAAAAACAAAAAATCTAATTGGCATATTTATAGGCATTACAGCTTTT
>NW_027111275.1:1801930-1816557 GCF_000696795.3 Halyomorpha halys | reverse complement strand
TATATATAAAAGCTGTGATGCCTATAAATATGCCAATTAGATTTGGGTTCAATATAACGTTTATTAACAACGTTTGCCTGTGATTAAATGAATTTTTTTTAGATGTAAGTAATATATATTAATTTATGTACATTCCCTATTGGATGCAGGGTATAATGTTGCAAAAATGAAACATTTTTTTTTCCATTTTGATAGATAATGATTGTTATAAATAGTATTGATCAAAAATTGTGTTTTCTTCGGAAATGTCATTCAGGAGTTAGTGAAAAGAACAAAAGTTTTCTCGTAATAATGTTTTTCTAAGAAGAGAATTATATTTTGTCTCTTTTTCATACAATCTCCGGGGTGAAACAAATGCCAAGCTTGGAAAAACTAGTGACATTCTTTTTTTCAGGTGCATAATTAAATTATTTTTAGCTAGTGTAATATTAAGACTGGATTGAAATTAGTGGATATTTATGGATGTACGTTACATAAAAATCTATTGTTTAACAGAATAACAGAAATATAAGGTGTTGAAATCCTTCCCTGCTAGCCCGCCCTGCTATTACCCCGATTTAGTGACAGTTCTATATCACTTTTGAAACATTTACTCGTCGGGAAGACGAGATTTAAGATAGTCAAATTAATAAATATTTAAAAAGTGGCTAAAATTAATAGGACGGCGTACCTACAACACAAGTTCTTCACATTTTGAATTGAGCCTGGCACTACTTCTGATTCAAAGTTAAGAGAGTTACATACTTGATTTTACTTTGCTTAAGTATTTGAGACCGTTATAACGTTCTGTTTTATGAACACTCCAAACGGACAGTTCTACAAAAAAATTAAACTTCGTTTGTTGTTCTTTTAACGTTAAGCAGAAACGCCGGAGAGAGAAAGTTTTTACGAGACATTAAGGTACATTCAAAACATAACGAAAGCTAATTTTAAAAGTAATCAAAAACTTCTAATCTGAAGATGAAGAAACAGAGAAATGACTTCACAACTACCCTTATACTACGGGTGTTTCTTGTTTTTTCCAGGTTTATGGCGTTATATGATTCGTGACCTTCCGTAATAATAACTAACAAACAAAATGCTCACTCAATATAACTGATAATGTGATGTTACAAATAACATCTAACTAAATACATTCAGTAATATGTTGTTACATCCTATCCTAAACAGAAATTCCAAACCAAAACCAGAAACAACTGATCTTATATTTAAAAAAAAAACCTCAGGCCACTGCTGCTGTACGGCTGTGAAGTCTGGGGAGCGGCATCCTTTACGAAAAGGAAAAAACTACAATCTTTTCAAAATAAAGTCCTAAGAATCGCAGTTAATGCTCCTTGGTTCATAAGAAATAGCCAATTGCATCGCGAATTATATATGGAGTCAATAGAGGATTATATCAAAAAACGGTTCATGAAGTTCCATTCCCAGTTGTCGACAGTTAAAGGAGCTGTGACCTAAAACCTGGGAAACCCAACCACAACCCGAAGACTGAAGCCCAGACTGCTGCAGGACATTCTTTTATAAATTTTTAATAAATATAAAATTAATTCATAGTCACACTTCCTCTATTTTCTTATTATTATTAATTTTAATTATTCATTATTATTATTATTTTCTCTTTTCTTCTTTCTTCCCTTTTTCAAATTAACTTGTTTCTTTTTACTATAAGAAGGCAATTATTTGTTTTATTTAAGTGTACCAATATCATAATTATTTTTTGTTATTAATTTTACTTTCCTCTTTTATTAAGAAGCATTATTCTTATCTATTTATTTTATTATTATTTTTTTTTTAAAATAAGAACATTGAATATAGTTAGGGGTGTCATTTGTATGACTATACCCCCTCATAATCCACTGTTAAAATATATATATTATAAGTTATATCAACTATGTAAGGCCCACCAGGCTGATCTGGTATAAAAATAATAAAAAAAGTAAGTAATATGTTATACTAGCAGTACTGTAATTTGGACTATACTTTAATATGTTTGTTGCATAGTATGTGGTTACACAAAAAAGTACATCTGATTAACTGAAACATTATCTAAAATTCATGTGGAAGCACCAAATACTAGAAAAAGAAAACTAACTTGGCACTTAGCATCTCCATTTTATAGCTGTTTTAACAACAAAGATAAATATTAAAAAAAATCTATGTAATTATTGATTGCAGTGTAACATGGGAACATGTTTGCAGCAAATAATAGCTGTACAAGCAATTAATGGTTATTAGAAGATAGACTTAGCTGAGATTAGGAAAAACAAAAATAGTTTTCATGGTTTTTTTGATGGGTAGAGATGAAAAACGATTGGATTATTGTGTAAAAATTAATGTATTGTAAATCAACCAGAATGAATGTTAATTTCATATTATTTATTTGTATCAATACCTTGAAAAGAAGATGGCCTCGAGATCTTCTAATTTAGAATTATCAAAGTGTTACCAATGGGTAGTTTCTCTACATGCTTGTAACACTCCATTACGATCTTAGATCAAGTTTACTGAATTTATTTTTATGAAAATACAGTTTTTAATATTATTAAAACAATATCAATACTTATTATTTATACTTTTATATTGAGCTTGTTTTCATATTTATATAGATTTAAATATTTTGAATGCTTTCAGAATTTAAGGCTTAATATCACCGATCAGACTGGGAGACAAAATCAGTTACCATACTTTAAACAAGTAAAATTTTTGATTATAAACCTCCACAAAGACACTACAACTTCTGTGAATTCAAGATTTTAAATTTGAAAAAAAAAAAAAAAAGAATTGAAACATTTCAAATCTTAAGAATTTTTAAATATCCAAGAATGCGTTTATTAGAAATTATATTATTGACTGGTTGATTTTCCTAGAAGGGAAATACTTATCACATAAAGAGTAAAGTGCCATTAATATTCTCCGAATAAAAAATAATTTTGAAATAGAATATTTCTTTTATTTGATCCTTAAATTTTGGGTCATTTTTATCATATGGTAAAGGATAAATTAAATGCACTAAGAACAAATTTGTTTTTATCTTAAAATATTACCTTTCAAATAGCGTTTTTTTGATCTTTGTATAGT
The DNA here is from genome assembly GCF_000696795.3 of Halyomorpha halys. Classification (NCBI taxonomy): domain Eukaryota; kingdom Metazoa; phylum Arthropoda; class Insecta; order Hemiptera; family Pentatomidae; genus Halyomorpha; species Halyomorpha halys. The sequence continues at coordinate 1,813,479 of NW_027111275.1, read as the reverse complement.
CTTAGGACAATAGAAGAAACCACAAATGTTGCAGTTTTTGTTGTACGCCCTAGAGAAAAAAAAAATGTCTTACGATTTTATCACTAGAAACATAGAGAAACCAATGTATAAAGTATTAAAAAATATATATAAATGGCCAAGCAATCACTCCTTGACCACTTCGTATAGATTGGCGTCGGACTTTCTCCGGAGAACAAATTTCATTACATTATATGTGCTACTGGTTACTACTTCATCCCCTTGATTACTTAAAAAATTGATACGTTTTGACTTGAATTCGCAAGATGATGTTTGCACAAATTTTTAAGACTTATAAGGTGAGGAAAGAAAAATTACTAATGCCATATGCTTCGTTTACAGTATTCGTTTTATCTCTTTCATGCAATTAAATTCTCATTCCTTTGTCAAAGTTTCAATTCCATGTCAGTCTTATTCTTGTAAGTTAATTAATACTTCTCGACTAGCAACATTAGCAATTTTTTTCCTTTGATTTTACATCAGAGGCGTATTAAAGAATGTAATGAAATCTGTTTAATCAAGCTACACATTCTTTGTTATCAAAGGACGCCATCTTGTCAATGTTTGTTGTTTATGACTATATCATCTATTTATAATTGATAACCTATTATGGACAGGTTATTTCGAACCACAAATTGGCTATTACCTGCTGAATCCAAAATTCTAATTCATTTGTATTCTAATCCTTTACCGTTATACTTTTCAACAAAGCAATTATACGCATGATAAAGGAGTGAGATGTTTGCTAAAGCCTAAGGTAATTAACAACCAGACTGCACCAGGGAAGGTACCTACCTCCTCGGTCATGGTCCCCACGTGTTAGGAGTTTCCAGACTTGGAAGAGAGAGAAAACATTTAAGACTAATGACTATAGTATATTATGTATTTTATTATAAAATTTAACTTAATTTATTATACGCACTTAATCTTAAACTGGATATCAGTTTTATGTTTTGTAGCCATTGTAAAACGATTTTGTATTAAATATTTTAATTACAATCACAATGAATAGTAATTAAGAAAATAATAATTAGATAGGAATATAATTGGTAATTGTAATTACTAGGCTCAGCTTGTAATTTTAATTGTTACCTCACAAGTATAGTAATTCATCGCACTCATAACTAAAATTACTTTTATTTGCATATATTTCTATCATGTAATAAGTAGTGATATATTAACTACATTAAACAGTCTTCTTGGCGCACATTTGGTCCTGAGGAAGCAGGACGGGTTTTCATCCTCATAAATAATAAAGTAATTCTTATTTTATTTTATTTTCCACACAGTCCCAACTTTTGTCTAAATTTGTTATCGATTAAAGCTACACATCTCTAAATTATATAATTACTTCCCCACCATTTTATTTCGATTATTATTTATTTTTTTGACATATTGCGGAGAGGTCCTTATAAAGATCTCTACAGCTCAAAGCAGCTGATTAACAACAAAGAGGACGCGGCCAACAACTTTGGGCGAGGAGGATACTGCACAGTGGACAAGCTCATCCTAGAACGGGGGATGAACACATCAAGGAAGATGATCGAAAAATGCGATAAGCTTCAAGGCTTTAACATCTACCATTCCTTCGGTTGAGGTACGGGTTCAGGGTTCCATGCTCTCTACTCGGACAGCATCAACAATGAGTATCCAAAGAGTAGCATAATGGAAATGTCCATATTTCCTTCACCGACGGTATTTTATTATTTATAAAATGGCTATAATATTTAGATATTAAATATTTTCATTTTGCGATACATTTGCAGATGGCAACATCAGTCGTAGAGCCTTACAAGCTGCCTTAACTACAAACGCAGCACTTGAATTTTCCGACTGTGCCTTCTTGGAAGATAACGAAGTTATGTACAGCATTTGCCAAAACCGACTCGAAATCGACAGCCCAGTTTATAGAGACTTGAACAACCTCTTGGCCCAGACAATGAGCACCATAACAGCGACCCTTAAGTTCAGAAGTTCGCTTAATGCTGACTTCATCGACTTCCAGACCAACTTGGTACCTTACCCTCGGATACATTTTCCGTTACTCAGCTACGCTCCATTCGTTCCCTACACTCGGGTTACCCATGAATCACTAACAGCATCAGATTTAACTCGTCAGTGCTTTGACCGGACCCACAGACTCGCTATGTGTCCAACAGAAACATCGCGTTATATCGACTGCTGTTTGCTTTACCGTGGTGATGTCAATTATGCTATATCTTTGTTAAAACAGAAGAAAAACATTCGTTTTGTGGCGTGGTCACCTACAGGTTTCTAGGTAGGCATTAGTAGCAGGACTCCAGGATTTGAATATGGCTTCAGTGCAGAAAGCTGCGTGTATGGTTTATAATACAACGGCGATGAAAGAAGCTTGGGATGCCCTTGACCAAAATTCACCCTGATGTTGCAAAGACGAGCGTTCCTCCACTGGTACACAAGAGAAGGCATGGAAATAGATGATTTCTTATCTACTCAGGATAACATTTCTCTTATGGAGGCAGATTATATTCAGCTTGAAAAATCAACATTTCTTAAAAACCTAATGAATATTTTTTACGTAGCTGTGTTTTTAAATTTGAACAATAAAAACGTCAAGCTCTTATTAAAAATTACTACTGATATATATCATTTCAATTTATTTATTTTATTTTATTTTATCAAAGGATAAAATAAAAATAACAAGACATTAGAAATGTTCACCTTAAGTCACCAAAAGACAAAATGACTAATTATATAATGATACACGTATATTTTTAGAAAAATTAGACCGAACTGCCTTGGTTTTCAAACTCTATTATAATTTAGAAATTTGAGGTAATATTAATTTGAATACGAGACGAATTCAAAGGTTTAGTGGAGCCCCAAAGCTCAACTCCATATGTCCGGGTTGGCCTTATAATAGTCATGTAGATCAGTATTTTGTAACGGATTGGAAGTTTAGACCGTTTTTCTAGTAAATGTTGTAATAGTATTAATATACGAGATGATTCCTGTCTTTTCAGTCTTGTACGTGGATTCCACGTCAGTCGTTTGGCCAGATGTAGTCCTGAGTAACGGAACAGTTCGACATGAATAAGGGTATTATTAAAGGATACTGTGAGGCAGGGGGTTTACGGTGAAGAGTAAATGTGATATGGTGGGAATCGTCACTTTTATGATTTTGACTAAATATGCGGTATTACTTTTAATTTGCAAGGAATCACCATCATATTTAAAAATTTCCTATTCTTTCTTATTTTTGTAATGCAAGTGAAGGTAACATTAGTCAACTTCTAGGAGACTTTTATTTCACGACCTAATAATTATAGCTATTTTCTATTTCTAGGCTACATTAACCATTTCCACACTAATGAACTATGGCAATTATTAATTTAACGAGGGATTGTGTTTTCTTCTTGTTTTATCCTACGCTTATTGTGACTCAAGGTAATTTCATTTGTGTAAAGCATTACATAACTAGATTTGGCTAAAGATAAGAGTCCAAAGTTCGATTTGTCTTCAATATGGCTTATAATGTCTTGACTAGTATCTACAGGATTAATAACACTGGAACAAACGAATTTAAATTGGCTCAAACGAAAATTTGCTTTCTTAATGACTAATTTTAGTTTCCTGATCGTCTTTACTATTATTATGATCTGATTCTTTTGATTTTTTTGATACTAAGTGGCTTATAATTGTTGTATTTTTGACAAAAAAATATAATAAATACTCATTTGGGTATTGATTTTTTAAAATAAAAATCTACATGTGCATGTTAATGTAACCATACTGTTAATGAATACTGTAGTTGTAATTGCTACCAAGTGAACCATTTGGCTACCAATATTACTTACTTGGTACTGTAGCCTCGCTGAAACTGTCACCACTATTTTGAAAACTGGTTCCACTAGATGGAGATTTTGTTTTTCCTACATTGGGAGAAAGCAGAACGGCAGGGCCAATGTATGGTTTTACTTTTGAGGTTACCACTAACTAAAATTATGTACTATGGTAGCGTAGAGTATCGCTACTAAGTATTAAGTAACTAGGCTTTCGTTTTTAAGCAATGTCCCTCTGTCACTTTATTACATCAACCCTAGTTTTAGTTTTATTGTCTTCATAAAATATAACAAATTATTTATTAACATTGTAACAATGATAATGTGATTCCATGATTACCTATTTATTTGCTGTATTTTGTACTCCATGCTGTGGTTATTTTTAACAAAGTAATATGCAACTTCTTACAATGCATTTGTATATTACTAGTTATATAGTATAGTTAGTATATTACTAGTAGTAGCCTTTGTAGTTTTAAAATTCTTTTATTGAATACAACAAATTTCCTTGAAATTTTCACATAATATCCGACACAAACCTCACAACAAACAATGATAATCGGTTTCAAGAGTTAAAAGATTTGCCTGAGCCTCATGAAATTCTTGTTCCATCATCCCTTCTCCGGTATACCAATGAAGGAATGCTCTCCTTTTGAGCATCATGTCGTACTTGTTATTTAAGGAATGTAAACACTTGGTGATAGCGGTCGTATTCGTCAACATACACACAGTTTTCTTTGGAGCTGCAATGCTACCGTCCTGGTGAGACTCCGCTGTTTTGTGGTTGATCCCGACTTTGAAGCCTGTAGGACTCCAATCTACAAACTTGACGAATTTCTTCTCTTTGATCTGGGCGATGGCGTAATTCACGTCCTTCGGTGTGACGTCTCCCCTGTAGAGAAGGCAGCATGCAATGTAGCGGCCATCATCATCACACGTGGAAAGCCGAGCCTGTGGATGGAATACTTGGAAGGTGAGGTCCAATATAGACAGGCTCTCATGGAAGACCTTTCTAGTGTTGACAATTGGCGCATATGTGATAATGGGAAAATGAATCTTAGGGTAAGGAACAAGGTTCGTTTGGAAGTCGACGAAGTCCGCGTTGAGCGAGCCCTTAAAGCGGATACTGGACGTCATCGAGCTGATTGTGGTCGAGAGAATCCGATTCAAATTCTGATAGTTCGGGCTGTCGATGCCCAGCTTATTCTGGCAGATATTGTACATCGCTTCATTGTCGCATAAGAAAACGCAACCAATTTTGTCCAATGTTGCGTGTTTGTTGAGGACAGTGTTGTAAGGTTCCACTACAGCTGTCGATAACTAAATAAAAAACATGTATAAATATAAAGGAAAACATCTTGATTATCATAAATTAAGTAGTATTTTAAATATTGGTATTTAATTATAGTATGTGATATCTGGTTGGAGGCAAAATATGCAAACTGATAAAGATCAGTATTTTGTAATGAGTTGGAAGTTCAGACCGTTTGTCTAGTAAGCGCTGTAATAGTCGAAATCGACGTGCAGTTTCCTGTATTTTTAGTCTTGTGTAAGAATTCCAGGTTAAAATGGAATCTACAATATTTTAAAATTTGTTTTGCTTTGGATAAGTGCTAACTACGGTGACATCTAAGTTAAAAATCTCCTCTTTATTCATGGCAACTTTAAAAAAAAAATAAGAGAAACCTGGCCAGATCTGGATTTAGCTGAGTTGTGCATGACTACTGACCCCTCATTTGGCTTCGATGTTAATTGGATTGCAGGAAATGATTTCAACATGAAAGGCTAATTTTTCTATATTTTCCCCTGTTTCATTGTTTTATTGATACATTTATTATAAAGGCTCTAAAGTTTGTAATTGATAAGAAAACTAAATCAAATATTTTCAATGTTAGGTCTAACAAGAGCTCTTTTGGTGATAGCAATGCTGTAGGCTCTAACTATAGTTTCATGTATTCGTTCTTATATCCACAAACAAAAATGTTGTGAGCAGCAGCTGGTGAAATTTTTATTTTCAATAAACTCAAAATAATTGGGTAATACATAGTGTTTTTTGTTGGAGCTCAAGTACCAAATATTATCCTCAAAACTTAACAATAGATTTATCACAAGGGTTGGTTTTGTCAGTTAGTCTTACCGTTACGACGGAACGCCTGATTTCTTTAAACCATGCGTATGGCAGCCATGTTGTTAAAAAATCGCATAAGTAACTAAAGCTATTAGAGAATATTGGAATGATTTGGTTACCTCTTGATCCATTTTTGAAGTAGGTATAAGTAATCTCTTGTATATAATAAAGCAGAAAGTTATCAATACACAAACTTTTGTTAGTATGATAAATCTCCATTCAGCCATTAATCTCATTAATTCAATTTATTCGATAAAATTTTAAATGATTAAGAATAATTACCTTAGGAGAAGGGAAAATTTCAATGCCTATTATAGGATCCTTGGCAAATTCTTCGTTTATATACTCGGTAACGAGGGCGTGAAAGCCGGAGCCCGTCCCTCCCCCGGTCGAGTGGGTCATCATGAATCCCTGGATCTTGTCACACATCTCTACCATGGACCTCAAGCTGTCCTCCACATGGGACTCCACGCTCCTACCAGCAGAGCAGTAACCTCTTGCGTAGTTGTTGGCCGCATCTTCTATCCCATTCACCATACTGTGCGGTGAATACAAACTCTTCGCACTGCCGTTCTTCACCTCATCTAGGAAAAGTTTAAGTCATTAGAAATTAGTAGGAAAAGAAGAGGGTAAATACAGGTAAAAAGATAAGTATGTTGACGAATTAAATCGTGGCTAATCTGTTCATTTGTAATTCTCCAGCTCCTACTTAACAAGATTTTAGGGCACATCCTTTTAAATGCCCTGAGCTTAGTCTCGGATTTATCCGTACTACAAATTACTGGTAAGGGAGGAAGATGAACCGATCTGTCAACAAGTAGTAGAAAGTGGCATTTCCTTGAAGTAACATGCTTAGCAAATTTTGGAATAAATATCACGTCACAAAATGCTTTGCTATTTGATTCCGATAGCATTTTTACTAACATTACAATCCGGTATATATCGGCTGTTCAAGTCTTGTATAACGTTCCCTTTTTTGTCGAGAGCTTGGAAAATTTCGAAATGATACTTGGTAGTACTTAGTTGTGGTGAATGAAGAATTATGTATTGTTTGTAAAGTCGACTTTCTAACCTCTTCCAGTTCTTCTCGAGCTCACTTAACTCAGTGTTTTCCAATAAAAAGAGCCAATTTTAATAGATTTTATAATAGTGATTTTTCAGATCCTCCACGTCCAGAAATGGTGAATCTTAAAAGACCACAAATATTTTTTAATATTTTTTGGGTTAAATGAGCTGAATATTAAACATACATTAAAAAAAAAAGATCGTTTCTCCTAAAATCCGTCATCATAATTGAGGTAATTATACTGCTAACATGGATAGGTTTCACTTTTGAGGATACGCACAAATCGTCAAATGACTGTGGGGCAAAGATATTCAAATTATGACGACGGATTCTAACAAGAAAAGTGGCATTCTCAAAAGAATTAGTTTTTACCATTGTTTGATTTTTTCGCAATGCTCAATTTCAAATAGAAAAAAATATCGAATATAAAAAAAAAAAGTCGAAAATATTTCATGAAAAATGTCAGAGACAACAGCGCTGGAGAAGAATAGGATATACAATCGACTTCACTACCAAAATAATATCCATTTACTTTGCCTATCAAAGTTCATTTGAACTTTTCAGTCACAGGAAAGATGGTATATCAATTGAATCGTAAACACTCAGAACGTGTAAACAGAATAATTACTGTCTCAAAAAAAAAAAAAAAATATTTGAAGAATTAATTAAATTAACTATGAGAGTACAGTAAATCGCATACATAGCACCAGAACAGTACACAACCCATTTATACTGACACTAAGGACATATACAGTACACATCCTAGGGTCATCTCCCCCAGGACCTAGCGCCGTGCTGCCGGCAAAGGTGGATTCACTAGTAGACCTGCTGCCTTAGGCCATAAGGACCTTTCTGACTGGGCCAATCACCCATCAGGAGGTAATTATACGATTGAAAGAAATCAAAGTACCCTCGGAACTGGACTGACCAATCGGAAACGACATGGAAGGAAAAAGGACTATAGAACTCGTGGAGGAGATCACAAAGTACAAGGTGGACATTCTTGGTATATCTGAGGTAAAAGGGAAAGGAGTTAGGGAGATGAGTCTGGAAAGGGATACACTCTCATATATTCAGGAGTCGCTAAAAGTGAATTTGCTAGGGAGGGAGCCGGCTTTGTCGTTGGTGAAGCGCTAGTCGTGGATTTCTATACCAACCTTGGAACAATGTTCAATAAATAGCAAAATAGCCCAAGAAGTGTCCAATTGGATGAATAAAGCAAATAGTATTTACTACCAGATATGCAATACTATTGTGGAAAAGAGGGAGGTTGGTAAGGAAATCAAGCTTCATATCTCTACAGCAATATATGTATGACCAACACTATTATATGACGGTGAAAGTTGGGTGACCCAAGACAAACACATGAACAGGATTACGGCTGAATGCGCTGAAATGCGACTTTTGCGAAGAATATTGGACAAAACTAGGGGAGATAGGGTAAAAAATGAAAGAATAAGATAAGAACTTCAGATCTCCTCAGTGAAATCAGTGATTGAATACCGACAGCTTCGATGGTATGGACACGTCTGGAGAATGGGGGAAACAGAGTGCCAAGAAACCATACATTGGCCCATATCAGGCCGACTGGTAGAAGACCACGAAGCAGACCTAGAAGGAGGTATATGGAACATATCCAACGACTAGGTCTGGAAAGAGGAAAAATGACTCAGGTTGACTCAGATGAAGATGCTTACCACAAACCAAGATGTGTGGACCAAGTGGTTAGAGGCTTCTCCACGCTGAAAGGCATTCATGGAGGATGGGAAAGCAGAAGAAGAACTATGTGAGTTCTATCAATAGTGAATTTCATTATTACATTTGATTTTTTTTCAAAAGAAGTCGTTGATGTGGCTAACGATATCTATTCATGGAATCAATGCTCTCTATAAATCAAATTATCACCTTTAAAGATTATCTCAACAATGGATAATAATTAGATACACAGGATGAAGAATCTTTTATATTTAACAAATCAAATATAGCCGATACATACATTCAATGTTTCACTTCGAAACTAACTCACCTTAATCAACAAAAAAATATACAAATAAAACTTAAATTAATATAAAATTGGCTACCGTGACCTAAGAAGTCGCATCTCAGGTTTAAAATAAGTTATGACGGTGTGTCAAGGGCTCAAATTCCAAAACCCATATTGATATATAATGCCATGTATGAATATTTTTTATAGCATATTTGGTTACAATAATTTTACTGTAAGTATAAGTTTTAGGATGAGTTACTACCTATTACGGTTGACTCCAGGTCAACGAAGATTGCTCTTGGTGACCAATGACCGTTGGAAAGCTCTTGGTAGAAGACCTGCAGCCCCTCCATCCCCTTTAAATGATCGTTTTCCTGGTTGTCCCCGAAATCGTAGGCCCTGCTCTTGATGGTTGTCCCACTGAGATCTTCACCACTCCGGATGGTCATAGTGCTGGGATTTTCTTTCAATTCTAGCTCACCGGATTCTGAGACGCCATGCTCTAGTCCGTATTGCGACCAGCAAACGTTGCCCAGCTGAACACCAGCTTGGCCAATATGCAGTGATACAACCGCCATTTTCTATTTCTGAAATAATTGATCATAAATGAAATAAATCAAAATGATTCTAAAAGAAAATGTAATAATAATCTCTTCTAACTAGAACTTGTTTTCGTTAAACCACTTCTTAGACTAAAAAAAATTTTTTTAGGGCTTATGCACTGGATAAATTAAAAAAAAACTGTTATATCTCTAGCTTATGTACAAATTCTTTCTGATCACTTAACAAAATCATTTCCATATCTTCAACCAAGTGAATTAATCTGATTATTGATATTAATAAAGAGGGTGCTAGACCAGATCTTCGTCCGAAAACTCGAAAAACGATGGGAATTAGATTAGGATGTGCACACATTTTCGTCGATGTTAAAGCATATGATTTCGTTTCCAGAAACTGTCTTTGGAATATCATGGCTGAGCTGGGGAACCCCGAGAAGTATGTAAGACAGGCAAAAGCATGTACGAAATGCTAAATGCAGAGTCCTGTTACAAGGAGAAGTATCTGAAGCTTTTGAAGTGAGAAAAGGTCACAAGGAGATGGACTCTCGCCATAATGTTCAACTTAGACCTAGAAACTTAACCTAGAAAATGTGATAAGAATGGTGAAAATGGTGGGGTACATTAACAGATTTGAGGTTCAAGGAAGTAAACAAGATGACATGGAAAGAATCGCTTATAAGCAGGGGAAATCGGTTTCCAAGGAAATGAAAATAAAAGAAAGTATTTGATTGTAAGCGAAAATCCACCCTAACGACATGGTCTGCGTGGATGGCAAATCGTTTCTGAAGGTAGTTTTAAATACCTCATTTCCATAATAACCTCAATAAATGATTAGTGGACTGAGATAGACAGCGTTTAACAACCGCAAACAAAAGTCTTCAATGTCAAAAATACTGAAATCTCAAAAAAATATCTACAAATTTGAAGCCAAGGGTGCACAATGCGATGATAAAATCAGCTCTGATATACTGTATATAGACAGAACCAACAAAGATATGAAAGAGCTGCATGCAGCAATCTGGAAAGCAGTAGCCAAAATCAGGCAGGCATCAAGAAGCGTGGTTCGGCGGCAATGATATACAAGGTCTGTAAAGCCAACAGGAAAAAAAAGGTATTCCTAATTATAGTATCAACACCCTTAGAATATTCATTTTAATATGTAACCTCATAATGTACACATTAAAAAATCATTTTTCGCGTAGTTAATGATGTGAAAATGGAAACTGTATTCATTCAGGATGAAAGAAATTTACGAAGAATGAAGGTACCATGATAGATCCCGTATTGTTCACGTATAGGGAAAGAACAGATGAATTTATTTATAATGGGTTACGAAGATCAATCTGTAAAGCATAAATATCACTTTTTTAATCCAAATACATTAGCGAATAAGCTTCTTTTTTAAAATTTATTTAATGTAATTCACAACTGTATAAAATAATAAATACAATAAGTAAATATGTGGAATATTTCATTTACACTTGAAAATCTTGGGAAGAAACCACCCATTGGTCGTACTTCTAGCATTAATTTAAATTAGAAGGTTACTGTAGGACAAGTGGGTAGAGGTTTACGGCGGAGAGTAAAGGTAATCTCGTGGGTCAGGATTTTAATTCTCCAGTTTGGTACCATTCTTCAATGGATGTTATGTGTGTCTTTAGTGTTTGTGATGCATTAGTTAGTCGTTGTATACAGACAATATACATGTGTCATCAGCGTATGTTGATAGGATCTATGATACTATGCTATGTATCGAAGAATTAGCCATGATTTCAACAATATGTCGTTTATTAAGGTTTTTTGCTATCTGTCCCCGATACCTGGTTAGGGTAGGAGTCTCTTACTGAGTCCCCGGATATGAAAACCTCTGTATTAAGTTTGTCACATTACCAGAGGCCCCTGAGAAAATTAGATTGGCTAACCTTTAAGTGTTCTAACAAAAATGATAGTTTGTGACGAGGGACCAGAA
>NW_027111275.1:1794814-1801694 GCF_000696795.3 Halyomorpha halys | reverse complement strand
GGAAGGCTTGGACGGGGAAGCACCACCACAGTCAGGAGGATGCACTTCGACCAGACGAAGGCCAGGAGACCTGGACATCCCTGATGAAACAGAAGACGCCTACGGGACTACATCCCACGGCATCAGCAGCTATAAGTATCAATTAACTAATAAGTAATCATGTAATAATTTATATTTTATGGCAACCTTTATCTGAATCATTTGATTCACTTTAATCATAATAACAAATTGTAAATAAATACTTAGTTTCTTTATGTCCATATATACCACTCTTTATTATACTATATAATTTATGGTAAGAACATTTTATAAATATAAAGGTATTTAATTGGTAAACTGGTAAACACACAAACAGCCTTTGGAAAGGAATCCAATCATAATAATAGTTTTTAGGACTCAATTTGTAATCAATTAATTAACTTATTTGTGGATGATTGCCTTCAGCGATTATCCTGGCATCCCGATATATAATCTGCTACTAGTACATAGCAACTACCTTGTGAAACACCGGTGGACAAAGAAAAGACATAGGCTAGGTTATGATTTACTTTAAAGGTTCTATCAGAGAGGTAGGAGCGGATTAAAAGGAAATATGTAGGTGGAAGGAATTGACGAAGTTTATAGAGCAGACCTGGATGCCAGACTCGAACAAAACCTTGTCCAACATCGAGGAAGACTCCCGTGCAGTACACACCGCGCTCCAATGTGGAAGATATGACATCAACCACTCGATGACTCTGTTGTATGGTAGAATGAGATGTACTAAGTCCAAACTGGTGGCCGGGAATAACACGATATGAGTCAAGGATTGGATAGAGGCGGTTTAATAAGATTTTTTCTAGGATTTTCCCATAATGGGGAGTAGTAAAATAGGACGGTAGGAAGATGGATATTCAAGTCGCTAGGAGGGTGCGAATAAGCTAAAAATAAAAAAAAATATGGGGATCAGCTAAATGGCAAAATAAAATAAGAAGAGGAACAAATTGGAATTTTCTAATACCATAATTAGCAGAATTCGTGTAACCCACTCAACTTAAAGAAAAAGCTATAATAAATTATAGCGAAAACTTTAATAAATATTCAGGATTTTTGGTTAGAAAACTATTTTATTTTTACCCTTTTAATTTTAAAGAAGTGGTGATACTATAACAAATAGCAGAATAAAAATAAATATAAAATTGGAATAAATCAAATTTTGAGAACGCCGCCTGGATTACAATACTACCAATGGTTATCCTAGTTTGAAGAGGTTGTAACCATAGAGACTGCATCCTGTAAATTTAAATCATTTAATCCTATAAGTTTTGAGGAATAGAGCTTCAAACGTTAAATTTACAGTTAAATGTTTCCTCTAAAAAGAACTATGTCAGAATATCAGTTCTTTTATTTTTCAACCAATGAGATTAAAATTTATGAGGAAGATAAACTGTTTGTTTTATTTTCTTACACTAAAAACATTCTTTCCAGTTTTCCAGTTTGAACATTGAAACCAAGGCAACGAGCTAAATTTATTGATAAAAATAATATCTTGTTCATTGTTTTTACGATAATTATCCCTAGAATAATTCCTATAGAGTAAAGTGTGAAGTATAAGATGAGATATGAAAACATCGATCTTCAGGTCTTTGCGCATTGTTCTTTACACTATGGTAATGTTATTAAAATAGAAATATAGATAATTGTAATGCTGAAAATTTTGGAAGGTTATGGGGATCAGGTAAAATGGACAATAAAAAAGGAAAAGAGTAATATGACAATAAAAAGTGTCAAATTTTGTATGTAACCTTCAATTTTACATAATTTATCCCACATATGGAATGTTATTGCGCACAAATTTATCTAAATTTGTAACCTAGTCTGTAGCTTTTGGTATTGGTTATCCATGACAAACAGCATGTCTAAAATGGACTTACCTTAAATATTTTGTTTGGAGGGTCGGAGGTCTGTGTAGCAGATATCTCTCAATTCATGCTTCTGTTTCTGAACTTCTTTTTTGATTTGTAGAAAGTGTACTTATGCCATAACGAAGGTTTTTGTCCAAAATTGATAAAACATGTGTTAAAATACGAATTACTGGATATTTTTATAAAGTTCATGTGGTTTAACTTATTTCTTTGAGATGGTATCCAAAGCAATTGTGTACACTTATCTGAAATTGCCCATAGTAATAATTTAATTCCAAGCTAAAAAAAACATCCAAACAATCTTATGGTCTTTAATTTTTTTAAAAAATTATATCTCCTTTGTTCCTAAATTGAAAATAAAGTTCTTGGTCTTATCCCCTTCTTGTTTTGTAATGGTTTTACATTATACGATATTCTATAAATAAAGATCAGATTACTATTTTTTTTATATCAACTTCGATAATATTGATTAATCTTTTACTAGATTTTGACAAAGTAGTCGGCACTGAGTTTTCAATACAATGATCTATGTTTATGCAGGTTTAAAATCTTGGACTTGTGATATTTTTTATGGATAAATTTATTTTTGGAATTGTCAGCATGATTTAGAAATGTATACTGAAAGAAATTGCTGTGTAAGTTAAGGACAGCAGTTCAACTCTGCGAACTTTCTCTTTGATGAACTTTCTGTGTCTGGTAAATCAGAAGTTTAAAGTGTTTGCCTAGCAAATATACTTGAAAACGAAGTTTCCACTGAAGAGCCTGAACATCTTGTTCAAAGGATTTCATGATTGACCACCACGATATTATCACATTTTATGAACATCTATTCCTTCCCATCCAAAATCCTTTGTGAATTCCTAAAAATATCTAGAGAGCGTAATAGACTATGTTGTTTTTTATACGTATCCAAATAGCAATCTGCATTTGTATTATAAAATCAACACACACACTAACCAACTGGTAGCGGCTTCACAAAATTAGATATTATTGTCTGAATTTGCTGTTACATATGATCCCTCAAATCTTATTTATTTATTTTTTTGTAATTTTGCTTACCTGGCAATCTCTAACATATGGAACAGGGATAGAGTAGGGTAGGTCACTTAGGTAACCAATCTATTCTAACAAGAAGAAAAGTGAATTTCATTCAGTGGGACCGCGACGAAATAAAAATGAACCAGCAAAGGCCAGGGACGACTATAGCTGAGGGAGTAATGGTTACTGCAGTAACACCTGTTCGCCAAAAAAGATTTCAATAAATAAAGATTGAAACAAATATCTGCATTGAGATTTAATATGGTAATTGATTATAATAATGTCCTTTTATAGCTAAACATTCTAAGAATATTTAAATAAAGTATTTACACACATCTCAGAGCAATAGAATCATTCACTAACATCTCAAACCAAAATTAGTAAAGAAGAACTGTTTTATAAACAGCATTTTATATGTTATTCCTAATAAAACGTTGTTTACTAAGAAATGGATAATGTAAAAAATACAAAACAAATTAATAAAGAAATAATAAATTTTTGCTTGATAGATGAGGATAATAAAGAAGAAATAATGAAAGAAAAAGTCATTATTAAACAATAGAATATTTTATTGATTTTTAGAGAGCTATCGATTATTGAATATTTATGGGATATTGGGTATTGAGTATTATGTCGTAGAATATTATAAACTATAATTCATTTTATATTTTATTTATTATTATATAATAAATCACTGTAGTTGAGAGACTTAATGCACACTCGTAACTGCAGAGGTGACGGATCGATTCCAGCCTGTGCGGGTAGACTTTTATTTCGTGGTGACTCCACAGAAGGAAAACTCGACCCACTCTGGTGAGAATTAGGTGGTATCCTATAGGTTAACCCCTCTCTCTTGTATGTCAGAAATTGCCAGGAAGGAGGTAAAAAAAAAATAAATAAAACTTATTTAATTTGTTCTCACCGAGGTATTATTGATATTACCTGGTTTTGTATTTCCTTAATTAATAATATGATCGTAATATTTTTTTTATTGATACATTAACTCGATCTAAATCTAATCAGGTCGTTGTAGGCTTTATGTATTATTTTCGGATGCCAGGACTATCTGAATCCCTTATCCGATTCTAGCTAGCGTGTTGGTTTAAACTTGGAAATATATAAACATTACATAATTAATCGCAGTTGAAGTTTGAGGTAATTTAGGATTGAGGGGCTGCAGTTTATAGCCTCACGAAATTATATTCCCAAGTCGTTAGGAAGATATAACGACAGTGAGACTGCCTTGGATTTACTACTGTTATCTTTCATCTTTTAACTTTAATTTTTTTTTAAATTTAATTACTTTATATTTTTAAAGCACCCCTTTAGACGAAACGTTTTCCGCTATTTTAATAGGGATAGTAGGTAAAATAATATAGAAATATCAATAATTTTTATGTACTTAGAGAAATAAAATCCGACAGGAAATGTCAACTTATAATCATTTTTCTGTTTCAAAATTAATCAATTCTCACCTATCGTATAAAAGCCAATAAATATGAATTTCAATTTATAGGAGCATCTAAGAAAAATCTCGTTAAAAAATATTGTAACATTAATTAATTTCCAGTTTTCTTCATTCATTCGCTGGTGATTATCTAAACTTTTTGTATTTACACTATACAGGGCGTCCCGAAACTAGGCATTTTGTTGTTTTTAGTGAGTCACGTGTTTAGAATAATAGAATAGCTAGCTATAGAAAGATAAAATTAAAAACTATTCAAAGTAATCACACTATCATAAATTAAATAAAATTTATTGTAATAAATAAGTAGATTAACTAAATCAATCGAAATTAGCCTTAAATGAGTTTTTGTTTTAGCAAATTTCGTTTTTTTTTTCGTTTTGTTTCTGTGGCATAGGAAGTGGTAACTATAAAAAATATTCAAGTTAAATAATTCTAAATTGCATCATAGTAATATATAAGACAAATATTTGTTTCAAAGCAAGTAAAATATTTCTTTATTAAAACGATTTGAGTGTTACTTTCAATCCATGATTTTATGAAAAATACCTAACGTTATTTATTCTTTTGAAAGCCCTCTTCAAATAATCATTTTGTAAAAATAAAATTTTATAGTTGATAAAACTGAAAGTTAGTATCACTGAACTTTAATGGTTTTGAATTTATTGGTTCCTATTCAACAAATAGCAACTTCCTTTTAACAAATAGTTTCCGACTTTTTTGTATGTGATCAAATTATAGTCCGTACTTACTTTTTGTTGTATTTGAATTGGACTACCATCTATTTAAATTTATGATTCCTCAAATAAGTAATCCTGCATTACACTTTTAGTCAAATCAAGTGTGAAGTCTAGACCAATCCTATCAGTAACAGTTACTACATGAACTTATAAGCTTTTTATAAACGACTTTTTTAGCCCAGCAGAAGGCTGAGAAAACCTTCACAAGTGCCAAAAAAATATGTAAATAAAAGTTAAGTCAAACTATATTTTGTATGTGGAATTTTATTCACTTTACGATGGTACTATTCGCCTATCCCTGAGCCCACTCTATCCCCCACGTGTGAGGGGAAGAGCAGAGTACAAAAGATCCCAGCGCATCTCTCTCGCCGCATCACTGGTAATGAGCCAGTGGAGGCTGAGCAAGTCAAACTAATCTAATAGTTTTAGCTGAAATCCAGATTTTGATTACATACAAATAAGTAAAGCTTTTATCATATATTCACATCGTATATATTAAATATGGCAAAAGTAGAAAGATATTACGGATTATAAAAATAAAGAGCTCTAATGGAAGATGTCGCCAGGATATATTCTGAAAAGCGGACGGCAATCAGTAAAGACCGTACAGACTAAGAATAGACACAGGCGACCATTCCATTAATAGTTATTGAGAGGAACACCTAGACCAATCTGTGAATAGTGCAATCAATGGCAGTTCAACACTTAGGACCCAATCAAAGGACATTATTGATGGACACTCACTATTGACCTCCGACAATTCTTTACAACATGTAGGTAGATATGTTTCTGAAAATATTAAATAATATACAAAAATAGAAATAAAATCGATAAATTAATTACGTTCTTTACACATACATATATAATATTTTAACAAATATTTTAAAACAAATTCATATTTGGAATTTTTCTCATCGTAAGCCGTTAAGAACGGTCATTTTTTTTTTTTTTTAACAATTTAAATGCAAACTTAGGAAAAAATCACTTCGGAATTCAATTTCCATAAGAATCCGTCATCATTGAGACATTTCAGAATTAAATTTCATTATTACAGTCATTTTATTTTTCTAACCCAGTTATGGAAACTCAATTCATATCTTTGTAGGAATACGTATACTGGGATACCCTGAGATGTGGTTTTACCCTCAAGCTTGTTACTGATTTTTCCCCCGATACTTCCTTGACCAGAGATAAAAAAATATGTTGTATAGTTATATTTCTAATAGTATATAGGCTAATGAAATCGGGGCCCTAGCCGGGATTTTTTCAAGCATATCAATATGCAATACTCACTCACAACTGGGGGATAGAGTGGGCTCAGGGATCCTCAGGTCGATTGTGTAAATATTGTATATTAGAGTGTAAATGAGACTAGAGACTATATTATTTTATCATTATGTTACTTTATTTATTTATTTTTCATGCAGATAGTCTGATTATGTTATTCTTCTGTTTGTATATATTTTAAGAATTTTTTTTTTTTTTATTCATTTATTTTATTTTATTTTAGTATGTATAATGCATTCATCACTATTACCTATTGCCCACAACAGTGTGGCAGATTGTAATATCCATCAATAAATAAAAAGTATTATTAGTAAAAAAAAAAAAAATATATCGTACATAATAGTGTAACTGGGGTAGATGTTTTTATTTTAATGCTACACTAGTTCAAAACTTTTCTTAATTTATTTTTTTCTTATTTCTTCATGTTCATAGTTTAACAATTTTAT
>NW_027111275.1:1778815-1794026 GCF_000696795.3 Halyomorpha halys | reverse complement strand
AAAAAAAAAAGAAGATAAAATAGTGTTCCTGTTTCGACGACATCGAACAAAATATTTTCAGTAAAGCATGAATAAACATTGTTTAATAAATTAATGTTTTTTATCGTGTACAATTCCACCTTAAAGTAAGGGGGTAAATTACTTAGGTAAGAAAAAAAAAATACTAGTTAAAGTAGATGTACCTAGTAATAATTTTTCCGTGTGAAAAAAATGAAAATCCAAAAAATAATCCAATTTTTTTATTGAATAGTAAGATAAAGAAGCTGGGCTGAAAATAATAGTGCCCTAATTCTTTTGGAACATCCTTGATTTAGCGTGTGTAATTAATGAAAATGAAACATGGTCCGAATGCGGTCAAAAAGAACAATCACAACAATGAACAATCACAGAAACTAAATAGATTTCATACAGTGTAGGAGTTTGAGATACCTGAATATAAAAACAAACTATGGTCGAATGTGAAAAAATATATAAAGATAAGTAGAGTAAATTAAAGAAAATAAAAATAAGATATAAAAGGATAATTATAAGAAAATATAATCAGTAAATAAAAGAAAATAAACAAAATATACAAAGATAAATATAAGAAAATCCTATAGGAAATTTAAAGAAAATAAGATATAGAAAGATAGAAAGAAGTATAGGAAAATGTAATAAGAAAATTGAAATGAAATATACAAAGATAAGTATCAATAAGAAGATATAATAAGTACATCTGTTACTTAAATATTTAGAAATATTTGTTACTTAAATTTACACCAAATTTATATTTAAGATAGTTCTAAGGATGGCCAAGTTGGCCGAAATGTTTGACATTGAAGTAATAATGAAGAGTTTTCGATGCATAACTTGGATACAAATTATTTTATTTAAACAATTGAATTATATTTAGATTTAATAAGAAAAAAGGGTTTATTTTTAAACAAGCATGTAAATATTCATTTTGGGTCTAATAATAATCCTGAAACAATTTACATCATTTTTACATTCTCCTGCTACCTACTTTTTGAGTGGAATAAGTTTGTAATCCAGTGAGTTAATAAGGTTCAGTCCTATTGACGAACGAATTAGGACCGTAGCAGAACTAGAAAATCTAATAACTCTTCTAAAAGGGGTTGGTTGAATGCGGTAATACAATCAGTGCCGTTTGATTGGCTGATGGGTCCCACTAATTCACTGTGATTGGCTCGGTGCCATGTTTAATCTACCAATGATTTTAATTCACTTTTCATCTTTCATTTTTATGGCCCACACGTTATATTTTTCCATTATCTTTTCCGATTCGAACAAATAATTATTTTTTTAATTATAATTTTTAATGTTTACGAGAAGAGAGAGTAGTTATAATTATTCTAATGAATGGTTAGAATTAAATGCATTCGCACCTAGGTTTTTCTGCTGGTCTACAACCAAATATTTGATTTGATGATTTTGGCTGATCATTATATTTTTTGGTATGCTGAAATCGACAAAAAAACTCTGTTTTCTTTAATCACGTGCTAATTTTTCGCAAATCCATGGCATGAAATAAAATTTTTGTAGCAGAAAATAATGAAAATCTTTAACAGCTCCTTCGATTGAAAAGGGTGATAAAACGTACCCAATACCACAAATCGGATTCCACTTTGTTTATTTAATTTTAAGACAAATGACTCTGTATTAATAGTTATTTAAATAATTTGAGTTTTCTTTTCACTAACTTCTAATCATCAAAAGTAAATTAATTTTGTCATCATAAGAAGGAGAGATAACTCATCTATCCAACAGTATCAAACCATTTGAATTTTGCAACGTAAACAAATAATAAAAAGAGTAATATATGAAAACGTAAAAACAAATTCACATTTTCCGGATGGTTGAAATGATTTTTTTCGTTTTCGTTAAAGATTTCCATACAGATTTTAATTCCTCCAATAAGCCTAGAAAATATTTAATTAACAACCCCTTGAAAATATACTTCAGTATAAAGGTATGTACTAAAATATATTATATAATATCATATCATCAAAATATATGTGTAAAATAAATAAGAATCGGATCCTAACGGTTGGGAAACTCAACAATCATTTTGCTAAAAGCGTCCCCTGACTTAGGTTCCAGGAACTTGAATAATTTACTCTTTGTTTTTCTATAATTACGAAATGAAAAAGGTAATTAAAAACATAAAATTCACATTTTATTTTAATTAAATATGCATTGCCACTAATTACGTGTTTTTTTTTGTTGTTTTTTTAGAAAAGTATAATAAATCATTGCCACTATCAACATTAAATATTGTGTCTGTTGTTGTGATTATTGTCAACTACAGTTGATGTTCACCGATGAAAACTTTTTTACTAGTTTCTGTCAATGCCAGTCATAAACTGCGTAATCCTGCTTGAAGCATTCATCCTTATCTGTACATTCATGATTCGTTTTAATTTACACACGAGTTGGGGGCCACTATGGCTCGCTTCAAATACTCGGCAAACATAAATAAGATCATATTATCTATAGCTAAATTAATTATTTTCTTTTTCTTTTGTTACTCATATTCCGATCTAAAATCGTCAGTACACTCACAATCTAAAACTGTTGCCTTACGCATTTTAATGATTGAACTAAATTGTATTTTGACTGTGTGTTTACAATTAAATATTCGCCTTGACAATGTGATGCGAATTATTTTTATTGCACTGACAGGATAATAACACTTAAGATATGGTAGCGTTAAAAGATGCCTCGCCTGGAAATAGATTTATCATCGCCCTTGGTCATTTTTCACAGAGCTCGGGGCAAACAAATGAAAAACAGGTTGTTAGCCTAAGATAGCCAGCTCCGTCCTTATCTTCGTCCCTTCTTCTTCCCCACCTCTTGTTTACTCCTACCTCAGCTTTTTCATGCCTCTCGTCTTAGGATTTTTTATATTTTTAACTTGTTACTTTGCCAACTTAATGAATATAAAGTAAAAATATATTCATAAACTTAGACCTCAACTGCATTTCTTCCTTTTATGGCTCGAGTATAAAAAAACATATCTAGAAATTTGCAAAAGATTTACAAACTAATTGTTAAAAATGTATACTGCTTAATAATAAACCATTTACTTATTAATATGTAAGTCCTGTTTTATTTACCAGCACGCACTCATTTCGTTTATATTACTGTTACTCAAATAAGACTGGGTTCAACAGTTTAATGAACAAAATTAGGGGCTGAAATATCAAGCAAAGAAATATAACGAACAAATCTAAAAAATATGCATATAAAATGTATTTAAATCTAAATAATTAATAATATAGTTATTAATACTTATGCTGTACTGCAGAAAAAAGGGAATTTCATAACTAATTACTGACCAAAAAAAAATACACATTATATTTTATTACTACTGAAATTGTATTCTATACTTATAGTATATTCTTTTAAATTCTATTAATATAATTTAATCTTGAAATGAATTTTAAAAATAGTTTATATTACTTTTATTTTCGATATCTCACCTTTAAAATATTTTCACGAAATTCATCTTTTATTATCTTGTTCTTATGACACACTGTTTGGATTATGTTTTTTAACTATAGCCAAATACGACCATATATTCAACATGATCCAAGTTAAAACAGCTAGGTATGAGGAACTTTGTCAATCTATGAACTATCAAATCCAATTCTAAAAATATAAAATTATTTTAAGAACCTTAATGTTCATTACTATACCACAAATGAAATAATCTGAGGGAACATGTTATGGCTGACGGTCTGCTAAGTGAATCCGGTGGTGATCTGATGGAGCCTTGCAAAGAGGGACAAAACGTTGGTGTCTAATAAATAGTTTTTATATTTTAAGAATTCCTTTTTTGACCATCACAACTTTCTACCATTATTTTCATCAATAGTTTGGGACATGTTCCCTCAGATTATATCATTTGTGGTATAGTAATGAACATTAAGGTTCTTCAAATAATTTTAGATTTTTAGAATTGGATTTGATAGTTCATAGGTTGACGAAGTTCCTCAGGTACTACCAAATCCCTCAGGTAGATATCAGCAACTAGAGCTGTTCTCTCTCTAGCCTACTTATTTCTCCTCCTGCGTCAGTTTTCATGGCTGTTCAAACAAATTCTTGAACATGCTATGTCGAGGGCCTTATGTGAAGTAGTCAACAGGTACCACTGTAACCGACCAACCTCACGAACCTACATAGACAGCCTCTACACTCGTATTCCTCATGATCTCCAAGAAATATAAATTATTATCGCAATAATTAATACTCATGTTCAACTAAGCGTTTCAGACTGAGGACAATCAGTTGTAATATAACTAGGATACAATTAACTGACATTTTCAGGTTTATTTGTTATGTAAATTTTGACTGTATAATTTTTATCGAATTAGCACTACGACGGTACTAAAAACAGATTTCCTTTTTGCTTTTAAAGAAGAGAGAAAATAATAAAAATCAATAATAAATGAAAAAAAAAAACAATCCAATTTGTAGTCTGGCAAAAAATCGTTATTTCATTACATAAAAAACACATAGGTTCCGTCTCTCTCTTTCTATATATATGTACATATATCAAAGCCGTCAGTTAATTTATTTGTTATTAAAAATTGTATTAACTTCACCGTCGTCATTCTGCTTTTCAAAAACATTTTTCCTTATTGTCAATATACATATTTTTTAATTATTCTGGTACACCTGAGGTGGTGTATACAAAAATCCTTTCCGATAAATTACAAGCCTGTTTTTATTTATTTTCGATATAGGTGCCCCCTTTTCATGCCCGTCCCCGCAGAGTGGGTGCCACGCCGTTCCTGGTAATTACTCACCCGACAAAAAATTGATTGATGAATCTTAGATGTTTCTTTCGGGCCATTGTCAATTTTTAAATTAATGGATTGCCGTTTGGCGGGTTATATTTTAATACCGATTTAATATGGCCAAGGTTAAAAGAGAGATTTTTCACTTTGAAGAGCGATGGGTAATTAGTTTCTCACTTATCTCTTCTCTGACACTTGTTTTTTTTTAATAACCAGAGTGAAATTATTGAACTGAAGTTTTTTTTCTACAATCGTAGAATCGTAGAAAATTGTAACAAAATCATTTATATCTTGATTTTCACGTTGTTGCATTCACGATCATATACCGACATTTTATTGGATTGCATATGCATGCCAATTTCCATAAATTCTTATGTAAGCATCTTTTAGAATAACGACATTCAATTAGACTTATGATTATTTTTTTTTTCTTTTGGTGAAATTGGTGGTAGTTAAAAGTAAATATAAAGGAAATCAAATAAAAAATATTGGTTGTGTAAACATACTATGACAAAAATACTTTATTTATTGATATTTACAACTGTATAAAAAATACAACCAGTAAATTTGATCATAATAACATAATGATATAATACAAGATGTAGAGAAACTACCCAGTAGTAGAACTCAAAAAACAGTTTACAATATAAGGTCACGAGGCCATCTTCTTTTCAGGCGCCTCGGAGGATTGCCAGGAATGGAAGAGGAAGCAAGGTTAGAAACTAGTGAGTTTGGGTGGTTAGGGAGTTTATTATGGAAGGAATAATATCGGGTTCGGGCTAGATCGGTTATATTAGGAACATTTAGGTCTTTATGGATGGTTTTATTGGTAACAAAATAAGGAGCATTGAGGATTTTACGAAGGATTTTGGATTGTAAAGATTGGATACGAGAGGAATTCGAAGGTTTAGTTGAGCCCCAAAGCTCAACTCCGTATGTCCAGATGGGCCTTATTATTAAGACAAAAATACAAAATAAAATTATTAAAATACGAAATTCTTAAACAATCTTCAATGAAAAAATGGCAAATTATTTTTTTATGTCTTTTAATTTTTAAATATCTTTTAGTATTTACGTATTCAGTTGCAGTGGAAATCATTCATTTGTTTCTGATTTTTCTTTTTTTTTTTTGCCATTCGTTGTGAATTAAAGCATACTTTTTTATATTTTCATATAAGATTTATTTTTCTCTAAAATTATAATTAAAAAAGTAAAAAATACAATGGGGAAGAAAGCAATACAAAAAAAAAAAAAAAGGACAGAATAGAGACCTTAGAAAAAGATATATAAACAAGGACAATCCCAAAATCTAGTTTTCCTATATTTTTAAAAACAAAAACATTTCACTTATTTTCTTTAATACCAGGTATATTATTTTGAATAATATGGAGCAAAGAAATGTAGAAAATAAAGTGTAATTTTGAGCTTAGTATGATGTTGTTGAGTCGATGTTGTTAGATTGTAATAACTATGTCTAACTGGACGGTTGATTGTCGATAACAGAGAGAGTCTGAAATATTCCCTTGCAGAATCTGCTCGTTAGAACTAGTATAGGATTAGAGGTAGTAGTTCCCAACGATGGAGAAGTGTTGTCTTAGAAAATGTGTTTGTTTAAAATTCCACTTTCAGGACTTGGCATTACCTGTTGACGATTGCAGTTGTCCAAGCAGGCCTTAAAGCCCTGAAAATTCAACCAAACAGCCTGTCATGAAAGACATGGGGACGTTTAGGGCTTGAAGGTTGGTATTACTTGTTAGCTTAAGATCCTTTTAGGACCACAATAAACGTGGAACATTATGACAGACAAGTAAAATGCGCTATAGTACAGACGTAACACCCAATGACTATACCACTTGTTCTCAAATTTGAAAAAAAAATTGGCCAGAAGGTAATGCAGCTCCGATAACGAGGGGGAAACAGTGAGAAACGTCTTGAAAAATTCATAGACCAAAGTGGTAGAAAGACCAACATAGATTGAAGAATTATGTAGAAACATATTCAAACTTTAAAATGATATAAATTTACAAAATTTGTATTTATAAAAAAGAGGAGAATTTACATTTTGGATTATTCTCCTAATTAAAAAAAAATCTTCCATTAAATGATTGTATATATATTTTTTTAATTAATTGAAACTAATTTAATACAGTGCTTCTTAATATATTAGTACTCGTAGCTGAATTCGGACACTGAGATATTTCGACATTAATTTTTTTTTTCTAATTTTAATGATTTTGTTGAACTAAATTTTTATGATATGAGAAAACAAGTATTAATCATCAAAACTGATCATTGATAAAAAACAGTAATTTAAAATATTCATATTGATGATCTGTTTAAATTAGTCTCCGTTCGCTCTCATACCTTATAACCCTCTTTAGTTTAACTAATAATATCCTGGCAAACGCTTCTCTTTAATTGTTTTTATCTATATTTAAAGAGAGAAAAGATACAAATTTATTTCAATTAAACATTTAATTGAACATATACATTGAATTCAATGCTTAAATAAAAAATTGAATAAAAAACTTTTAAAAATAATTTATGACGTAACTAGGATGAAACTTTTTTTTTATAATGAGTAATGTGAAGATAGGTTACTCACTCTAGGAAATCTGTGTTCCTCCTGGGGCCCTCCACACCCAGATTCACTGAGTCGTCACCCTTAATTGGGAAAAAATCTCGTGGTTGAGCGTGATATTGAAAAAAATCACCTCCTTGTACAACCGTTGTTCAAAAAACAGTGCTTCTTTCTTTATTTGACCCTTCATGGATCGTAGCTGTATATATATAATGTAATATATGTAAGCGATGAAGAAGCTATTTGAAATTCTCATCAATAGGTGCAAATATCACCAAATTAATATTTCTATACATGTTATAAGTATAATTAAAACATTTATTTGAAACAAATATAAACAAAATTTAAACTCATAAGGGTATCCAACATCATGGCATCAGTGCTTAGTTAGATCACGATGAGTATAAGTTACGCCTCCAATTCTTCTGCCTCAACTTAAATAAACCTCGCCTAAGAACCAAAACTTGTTGGAGTGTTGTTGAAATCCGTAACCCACTTTAAGGATATGAAACCTAACTTGCTAGTAGTGTTTCGTTTGTCACTAACGTAATTATGGAAGTTCCCTACGATCCCTTTGTTTCGTAAGTCCATATCATTCCAAAACTTTCTCGCTCCAAGCTTACACCTTTGATTAGACTGATCAACGTCACACTAGACTGTAGGTGGTAATGAAGTGTAAAATTCTTATCATATAAATTAATAATTATAAATATCTATTTTTCTGCGATATTACACTAAACTTAATATCTCATACAGAATAATCATTAATAATAATTAACATAAATATCCAGATAAAATATTTAAAATCTATTATTTTATTAAAACAATTTAAGAAAATTTATATCATTGTGTTTTAATTATTATGTTTATATTATTACTACAAATATTTGATTAAACAGCACTCAATTGAAAATAAAATGTTGATGAAAATGTGTATTCACATTATGTATGAATTTAAAAATTCATAAAAATATTAAGATACATAAATAATTAAATTGAATAGATAAATATAAATAAAATCAACTATCAAAACAAATGTACCTCACACAACCAGTATCACAGGCATTAGGGTATTTAGGGTGGATTATTAAAAGTTATCTAACATGCTGGAGAACACAAATATCAATGATTTTAAAATGAAATGTTTAGAGGAAAAGTGGATCATTGAAGTTTGTGTTAATAATAATATAAACCACTCTCAAAAAATTAATATACTAAAACAGTATGCTGGATTTTATTAATTTAGTAATATAGTCTATAATAATAGTCATCAGAATCCCAGAATTCATGGGAAATATAATTTTAAGAAATACAATTTCATTAAATTTATGATTTTCAATAAAATTGTATTGAGACTAATGAAAATCACTGCTGATGAAATTTATAGCTGAAAAACGTTTATTTGTTTTGAATTCTCTATTCTAATATTTCCTACATTGCCAAAAAAATTAACTTTATCCGTTTATTTCTTATAATATTGTGTTAGATGAAAAAAAAAACCTCTTTGTAAAAATCTCGCTTTGTAATTTAACTTAACGATACTGGTTAATTAGAGCACAAGTATTAACGATTATTTTTAATTGGGTATATTTGCTTTTACCTATATATGATTTTTTTTGTTAAAAATTCTGTCATTAGTGCAGATAAGTATGCTAGTAGCAATGCTCACACCCAAATGCCAATAGCAATATTAATGATCAACCTATTTATATGATGGAACATTTGTATATTTCTCTATCCAATGCCTTTTACATTGATGCATTTTCGAAGACCCTCTGATAGATAATGTACGTCCTTGTCATTCATAAAAGACAGGCAGTATATGACAGGCAAATACTCTAGAAAGCTTTGAACCTCTTTTTTCATTTCCTCAAATGGGCTGAATCTTCTTTTGTCCTAATTTATTCTCTGGCTAGTCCAGACTGTAGAAAGGGTGTAAGGTAGGTGTAGCGTTTAGGTCCGCATAAGTTGAGAGTAATACAATAAATAGACTCTTGTAAACTTTTTAAATCAAAAGGGTGTTTTTTTGTTGACTATATACCTGCAGGGGACTTCAACAAACTTAAAACGTTATTGGACACCCTTCTCTATTCTAATTATTAGTCTGAAAGGCGAGGAAGTGAATGAGATTCGACGCTTTCAAGAACTTCTATAACGGGTATACAAATCTATCACGGCTTGTTTAAAAACGCATTGAGCAAAATGTTGATTATATAGAAAATAGATAAATGTTCAATCTTTAAAATTATGTAAATATACAGTTTACAATTATAGTAAATAAACAGAATGGATTAAATTTAAAAAATAAAATAAAATAAGAAGCCTTGATTTTGGTATTACCTCAGTATTTATTTTTAAAGTAATTTTATTTTAACATACATAATTTAGTAAGTACTATACCTCAGAAAATATTGCTTAGAACCAATATAATGTAGGTGCTTAATATTAATGAAGTGGTAAATAAATTGATATAAAAATTGTATTAGTTTAAAAAAAAAAAAGACGACATGTCACAATCTCATAAGAGAAGATAGAAAAAAAAGGCAATCCTTCCCCGCCGGACTCGCCCCACTAAGACCCCTGGGGAGCGACGGTCCTATTTCACTTTTGAAGTATCAGCTTAAAACGGGAAGAGGAAACTTTAAGTTAGTTAAATCGAGCAATATTTAAAAGCATCTTTTTTTTTTTAATATTTATTTATTACTATTTACAACTGTACATTATAATACATTTAATAAATCTGATCTAAGAAAAAGCATCTTATAATTAAAAAAACGGTATGTCTTTGGAACGTTTTTGGTGGCAAAGCAAGACCTGTTAATATTTTAAGGCCTAGATTCACCTTAAAATATGCCATCAAAATCAAACGTGTGATCGTTACCTCCTGTTAAGCATATGAATGATACAGCTGATCAGTTTTCCAGATAGAAATGTAAATGAAATGATTAGTTCCTAAATCTAAACTCCTGAGGCGAATCTCAGTTGAGCTGTTTCGTTTGTATCCATCATCGTTCTAATGATGATTATACTCGTACCTCAGGTCTGGCTGAAACCCAGGAAAGATATCTATAGGGAGAAGTTGCCGGCTGGGAAATGACAGATATGTTGAACTGGTTAGGAACAGTAATTAGGAGATAACTGTCAGGGCTCCTTGGCTCCAACAGTTGAAGCAAGTCCCAGCATTATCCTCCTTCCCAGATAATTAATTGGCTAATGCCTTCTCCGATCATTTGATATCTCGTCGGTTCGGTTTGCGCAATGCGCCTTCTCTCCAAACAGAGGATCTACGAGTTTTGCATCAGTCTTACAGTTTTGGAAGAAGGCTATTGAGCTTAAGTTGGAAAATAAAATAAAACAAAGGATACAATGTGAAACATAAGTATTCAATTACAGTGAATCCGTATCTGTATCTGGACAGCCATATTTCGAAAAATTTGAAAAATAAAAGTTCCTACGACAAACTTTAAATCACTGTACCTTAGTTGAGCACAGAAATTACCAATAGCAATATTTACATGAACTTATTTAATATACTATGACATGTCAACGCTTAATTAATAATGGAAGATAAAGCACAACACACACCAATGAAGTCACAAATATATTCACACTGACTTCGTAAGCACTGGAAAAGAGTAGGAGAGTCAGAAAAGGTGTAGCAATGAAACAAAAATTGACTTCAACAAACCATGAAGGGTCAATGGCTCAGTACTTTGTAATAAAGTACAACAGTACTTCAAAATACTTAGAAAAAGATCTATATAAACATCTTGAACCGCGTTGTGTAAGCAGATAATTTGTTCATAATGACTCTCAATAAAGTGTACTCACTTCACAGAGGCTGGGTGTGAAAAGGGCTCCCACACCCACAGGATCGACTCACGGCTAAAATAAGAGAATAAATAAATATCTGCCACAGTCAGAATCGAACCTAGCCCTAGGACATAGTAGCACCGCGCCTTACTCAGTGAGCTGCATTATATTTTCTTAAGTAGATGTTTGATATTATGTTTTATTCATTATGCAATGGTATATTTTTACTTATATGATATATCCATCTGGGTCCTGTTTCATTATAAAGTACAAACTAATACTATTAGTATTGTAGATTTATCTTAATTCAATTACCCAGACTTGTACAATAGTAACTTGTACTTTAGTGTTTTTAAGTCCTTTTATATCACTAATAGTCATCCCTATCATGAAAAAATAAGTATTAGTGTAATTATCACATTAGTTTCTACACTTGTACTATGAACTAATACTATTAGCTTTCATTATGAAACAGGGCCCTGATGGGTATTACGTAAAATTCATTAAAATGAGGTTTATTCGATGTACCATTGTAATTAATGATATTATTTGATGATTATTCCCCCTTAAACAATATAAGCTGCTTAGTACTCTTTATCAAAAATCAAATCATGTAAGTAATTTAAAAACGTATGCAAAATTAAATGGTAAATGATGGTTTCCTCTAGGGGCATTAGAGGTCATCTTTTGATGCCTCAGAATCGGCCATTGTGAATTATTGCGGTCATTCTAGATCATGGGTTTCCACTGCTGTGGTCTTACAAAGACAATCGGCCGGTATTCTAGTCGAGTGATAATTATGATGCCTTTAGAAAAATAATAAAAATTTCTCCAACTTTATCAGCTATTCTGTTGTACTCGTATTAAAAAGTGAAGTTCCAATAGACATCCTTATAATAGCTCTGTAGTGTATCCTAAAATATCCGTATGCTTTCAATAACAAACTGGTAAAGAGAGAATAGTAATAAATAAATAACGTAGGTTAATAACTTGAATTAGTTCTTACACGAAGTAATATAGCAAAATTTTATACGAGTTAAACTCATAGTTCCTTGAGATGTTAAATGAGACCTTAAATGATAAGCAACAATTCTTTTATAAAATCGGATTATTATTCCTTTTTAAATATTTGTTTTCTAATATGTTTAATTTTCATAGAGCTGATTTACAATCAATATTTATGTTCATGTTTCGTCATCTCTACGAATTAAAGTAGTTACTAAGGCCTCAAAGTTAAATCATTTTTCTATAATTTATTTTTTTTTTTAGTTTTCACGTTTTTTGATTTATTAAAACAACAATAATTTTCAGAGTACATAGTGTAAATTCCTAAAGCAATTTACACAAGCCACATGCACATGTGGTAATAAACATAGTCGTAACAGAAAGGAAGGATTGGGTTATTTATGGAGGAAAAAAGCAATAACTTGGGTTTCTTGGATCTATGACTTACAAAAAATGCTCGTTTACTAGACTTTATAAAAAAATAAATAATATGGTAATTTCGCGGAAAATTAATCTTGGGTATTAAAATATAAATTAAATATAAGAATAAGGAGAATGTTTAAATATTTTCGTGACATTTTTTGAGTTTCTGGAATTATGCCATAATCCCTTTTCCTCTTTCAGAAGACCCCCTCCTTTATTACCTTTGACACCTCGCCCTATAGATGTTCGATTGAGTTTCTGTCCCACGTGTGGGTTGGGGCCATTTCCAGATGATTACATACAGCATCCCCGCCTTTTCTCAGTGTACTAAAGCAGGATAATGAATGTGGAAACCCGATTGTAGATTAAAACAAGATTGATGAATAAAGTTCTATAAATAAGATAAAAATAAATTTATACTTGTTCCTGTATCTTAAACAATTTTATAGTTAAAAATTATAAAATAACATAAAAACATTTTGTAAAGAAGTACAAAACTCTTCCAGTTTAAAAATACAAGTGTTAATTACAGAAATAAAGATTTTAATTTATTTTTTAAATTAATATTCAAATGGAAATTATCTTAAAGTTAATTATTTGTACATAATCAATCATCTTGTTTGATAGGGTTGTTTATAACTTATTTGAAAAAATACCCATGTTGTCTTACACTGTTTTATTATCTTGTAACACTTACGTTTCAGTCATTCTGGCCATTCTCGAGGATCTATCAACTAACAATTTCACATACATTCCAAACAATATAGATTAATTCTAAAACATTCTGAAATATGAATCTCCTACCTCATTTACTATATCACAGATGATTATCGAACTGTTGCAGGTTTTCATGCCTTTGTCAAATTTTATCATTAGTTAAAAACCTACAAAACATTATACAATAATAAATTAATTTTTGTCAAAATGTGTTAAATTATCTATTATATCACAGTTTCACATATTATAATTATTCAATTTACAATGTCTCTTACACTGTATCACTATGTCAACAATACATTGTTTAACTAACCTCAAAATTTCAGGTTCGCCATATCCTCATTATATATTCAATTTTATTGTAGTATATTTATTCATATTAATATTTTAAAAACCATCAAATTTGACTATATATTATTTATATTGGAAGACGATAGTTGAACGTATGAAGTAGATTGTAGGAAGATGGCGGTCAATAAAGGTATCAAAATAGTAGAAGAAAACTAATTATTGCGAACCCACTTTGCAGGGCTTCGTAAGGGCTGTCAGATTGAAAAAAGAAAAGAAAAAACTGAACATTTAACAAAGATGAAAACAGTTGTCAACTTTGTTTCAATCCGTTAGCCCTGACGAAGCCCTGCAATGTGGGGCGAAACCTTGGTTAACAATAAATAGTTTTCTTCTTATTTTACTATTTTGTAATCTTTATTTTCCAGACTATCTTCCTACCATATATTATGTATCTTTAAAAAAATTTATTTCGCTAAAAACTTCAGTATAATGCTGGTTAAAATTAAGTTATAATAATAAATAAAGTTTCTTGTATCTGATGATTGCACTCTCTTTAATTTATTTTTAAAATAATATTTTTAAATTAGTATTCAAATAGAAATTCTCTCGAGGTTTTTGTTATTTGTATTAAATTAATGTTACAGAAAAAATATTTTACAAAATTAAATATAATGGCATGTGGTACTTTATTACAAACTTTCTTTCATAAATGGATACAATATATTAAATTATGACGACGGGAACTAAATATTTTATTTTGTTTTTATTATGATTATATATAATCTTGAACAATTAATAAATTTATAAAGTAAATTTATTTTGACTAGCTTACTTTTTATTTTTTTTTTCTTCATCAATCCTCACATTAAGATACTACGAGAATGGATTTATCATTTTAATCCTTTCAGTCCACTCTTCTACGAAAGCTTAATTACTCCGAGTAATGTCAGACATTAATTTGAAGTTAATCTAGATGCCTATAGTACATGGTACCACCATCTTATGTAGAACTGTGTTACTGATGTAGTGATATAAACTTTTATGAGAAGATGACTTGGGGTGCGGTCAGTGAAGAACATATATAAATAAGAATTTATTCATCAGTGCCAACGTATCGGCCTGAATTTCAGGCCTTCATTAAGACTAAGAAAGATAACAAGATATCACAATGTTTAAATGAAAGTACAGAAAAAAAGATAACAGATAATGTAGGAAAATTTATGGTGTAATATTATAAGAATATAATTAATAATAAATTAAAGAATAACTTTTTTTTTATTGAATTTATAGATGAAATTAATCATATATGCATGTTTCTTTATAATTTTTTAATAATTTCCAATCTCGTATTGCTATTTAGTTGGCTCTAATATCTATTTTTTTTTCCATTCCTAATTTCTACCTTACTTTTTCCTTTATTTTATTATATACTATTTTAATAATCTTATAATATTACACCATGCATTTTCCATATCATTTCCTGCCGAGACATCAGGTTTGCCATATCCCCATTACATTTTCAATTTTATTCTAGTTTTCTTATTTATCTTATTCATATTAGTATTTAAAAAACCTATCA
>NW_027111275.1:1774503-1778765 GCF_000696795.3 Halyomorpha halys | reverse complement strand
TTTGGCCTTACCTTTACTTTGTTGTCATTTTCTCTTTTAAAATTCTTAAAAATGCCGGCTAATTGCCTTTGTCCCATCTCTAAACAAGTCAATCATTAAAATAACATCACAATAACATTATACAATTTTTTTTTTAAATACATTCCTACTTTCATAACTTCTTCTATATAACTCTTTCTTAAATTTAAAACTTGTATCAACCACTTCTCTTCTTTCTTTCATTTACATTTGCAAACTTTAAACAGAACCTACCTTCAACAGGTTAGGACGCTGTTATCACCTTATCATATAACATAATTTTTCTTAAAACATTAATTTACATTTTCATGTATTCACCTTTCTACATTGTTTGTAGGTATCCTTGAAAATGACCTGAGTGGTCGAAAAGTTGGAAGGTTTTAAAAAGAATAAAGTTGAGAAAAGAGGATCAAATTTGTTTTTAAATTTATGTTTATTATTTAACTTATAGATGAAATTAATCATATATACATATTTCTTTATAATTTTTAAATAATTTCTAATCTCGTATTGCTATTTAGTTGATTCTAATATCTATATATTTTTTACATTCTTAATTTCAACATTACTTTTTCCTTGTATTTTATTATATACTATTTTAATAATCTTAAAATATTACACCATGCATTTTCCTTATCATTTCCTGCCGAGACATTAGGTTTGCCATATCCCTATTACATTTTCAATTTTATTCTAGTTTTCTTATTTATCTTATTCATATTAGTATTTAAAAAACCTATCAGATTTGACAATATAATATCCTAGTGATAAAACTGGCTTGAAACCTATAGAATGTACCAGAGTGTCTCTTATATTCCTGGATAGCGGATAAACCTAAAGGAGAGGGTACGGATAAAATAATCTGTATAACACAATCAGTTTCCCTCATGGGAATCAGTATTCAATTCCGAGGAGACAAGCCGTAGCTACCTGGAGTGGAAGGCCAATTTGTCGGGACCGAAAACGCCAGGGTCTCGATTTCCGGGTCGAGGAAGGCAAAATTGTTTGTGCGGTTGCCCGACGGAAATAGTCTTGGGACTTTGGATCGAAATTGTTGACTTGCAGATTGCCGGCCTCATGATTAAGTACGGTTGAGGGTTAGTCCTTTGCTAAGGAAGACCCTAATCAAATGGAAACGTGGTAATTTAGGACCTTAGTGATAATTTCAACTTGATGTTTGCTGGGCCTAGTCCTTTCAGACAAGAAAACGACAACATGCATGCTGAAAATTAAGGGTAAACATCATAAATAATGATATTCATTGTTTTTTTTTAACCTATGCAAGACAAACAACAATATACTGTTCATCGATTACTTTTAGACTAGTGAGTATGAGTTGCTTAGAAATTTGAACCTTAAATCTAATTTAAGCTGCAGAAAGTATATCACACTATTTTTTTCCAAATTGGTACTACTAACGAAAAAACAACTTTATTTATAAGAGTATTTGTGTTTTTATTTTATTGTTTTACTAGTTCAAAATTTTTCTCAGTTTATTTTCTTCTTATTTCTTCATATACACAGTTTGGTTATTTTAATTTTATTTATCTTTCGGTTTATATATTCATTTTTGTTTATTATTATAATTTTTATTTTGGAATGAATGTGATTAATTATCACTATTGTCCAAGACTGAGGCAGATTGTAACAAGTATCAGTAAATTTTTTTTTTTTTCCGTAACCTCCTTTACTTTTTTATTTAATTTAATTTTTGTGTATGCTTCAAAATACTTTTTATTTATTGATAGATATTACAATTTGCCACACAGTTGTGGGCAATAGGTAATAGTAATGAATGATCACATTCATACTAAAATAAAAATAAATAAATGAATGAAAAAAAAATTCTCTTGAAATATATAGAAACAAAAGGATTAACAAAATGAACATAATCAAAGTATGTGTATGAAAAAAAAAAATAATAATATAATCTCTAGTCACATTTACACTCTAATATACAATATTTACACAATCGACTTGAGGATACCTGAGCCCACTCTATCCCCCACGTGTGAGGGGTAGAGCAGAGCTCAAAAGATCCCAGCGCATCCCTCTCGCCGCATCACTGGTATCCTTTATTATTAAATTAAATAGAAATGACAAATGTATACTAGCATACTACTGTCTTGGATTGCCTTGTGGCATTGTTAGGTTCGTTGCCGGGTCCAATCAAGGTAGTAAAAATCATGCAGCTAACGCCAGTGGATTATTGGGACGGGATGGGACGTTCCGTTGGTCATTAAATAAATAAATCTTTCTAAAACTTATAAGAGTGCACTTGTGTTCCTCTTTGGAGGGAAGAGAGTGGCTTTGAGATAGTAAAAATACACTACACCAACCATTCAGCACTACCACAACACTAAGTACACTAATTTCACACTTAATATCTTAAAGCTATCTGTATCTGAATGTGTATCTCTGTCTTGAGTAACCTTGACCTCAAATTTGCTGAAGTTGTAAGGTAAAATCGTTTTAGAGTTGTCACATTAGAAATCCATGTGCAATACTTTTAATCTTTATCGCGTTGCTAAGCTGATTTCGTAAGACTGAATGAAAAATAAATTATTATACCATTAAAAAAATCAACATATAATTTAAAAGACATCTCGAAGTAATTATTAATCAGAAAACGTTTACAGACTCATGACCTTCCATTGCTTAAGCGAAGATGAAGGTACATATGAACATCATTTGAATTTCAAATGAAATATTTCATGAAGCACAATAACTTATTTATGTTTTAATACACTTATTTATTGTTATAAATTTTAAAACAAAATTTTAGCATTCTATTATCTCTAAGACCCAAGATATTGTATTTTTTGTGAAACTAAATAACCGATTCTTAAATTTCTAAGAAAATATGCTTAGATATTTTTAGTTCCTTAGAGAATTGAGAAAGATTAATAAAACCTTTTTTCGCTGCTTAAAGTTACAACAAGTAAATTTTATGCCAAGTTTTATGAAGTTAGTTTTAGTTTTTAAAAAAATATTTTTAAGCGTGAATGTTCACTTAAATGAGCTTTTTATGAGGCTTCAAGTTGCATCAAATGAACAAAAAATTGTTGATATAAACTATAGAACATGCATTTTTTTTGTTATTAATATCTAATGTGGTAAATTTCAGGAAGAGGGCATCAAATCATTTTGTATCAGGTGATTTGAAATAAATTGACGCAGATATATATAAAATGTCAATATTTGCTAAGCTAATTGAATTCAAAGGGGAGAAAATAATTTGTGGCTTACAAACTATTATGCACGAAATGAGAAGATAGACACTTAACTCAATGAATATATTCATTTTACCAATCTCCAAGAATTTTTTGTTAATATTAAAAAAAATTAAATAAAATTCTGTACCGCTACAACCCATGGAGGGTCAGAGGTTCAGCACTTTATTAGGAATTACTGTTACTAGACCAACTATTGTGCAAGGGGGTGAGAATATACTCATACAGAATATCGCTCGACCTCCAGATTTTTACCCAATTAAGGGTAACCAATTTATGAGGCTGGGTGGATCCCAAGAGTGCTTTAGAGCCTACAGGGTTGACTCCCGGCTAAATATTAAACAAACCACTATTGTTCGGATTCCTTAAATTGTAAGTCATTTAAGAACAGAGGTACGTTAATAAGTAGAGAAAGAGGGTAAAGTTGATTGTTTAAAAGATAAAAATAAACAAATTTCTTCTTCTCATGTTTAAATGTAGGGGTATCCCAAGCAGATTGTCTGCTACTTATCTTGTTTCAATTATTTTCTTCCCCCCATATCACATGGCAAATTTTAGTTGTAACCCTTCTGAGTTGATTTTTAGTTGGAGAATGGTCCATGAATGTTGATAAACCTTTCATCCGAATGGCTAATGGACTACAGTCTTTGATCTTGCCTTCTAGAGTGTGAACCTTTCTTCTTAAAGCATCGTAGAGTCTAACGGATTGTTATTCGATGAACACGAATCCCCCAGACAACTCCGATGATGATCGAGAAGTGTAAACATTTTTAACTCATTCATAAATTAAATTTAAATGCTACACAATACTTTTTGTTAGTAGATTACTCGATGTAAAAATAAAACGAAACGAGTAATATTTTTTTCCTTTAATTAACTATCATTGTCTTAAACAGATCGGCGATTCCTGTTCTAAAACGGTATTAGATAGATAAATGAGTTTTTTTTTTCAAATAATTGTTTTATTTTCGAATTTCGAATAATTCGCAATAACAGACTTTTCCTAATTAC
>NW_027111275.1:1772629-1774453 GCF_000696795.3 Halyomorpha halys | reverse complement strand
AAAATCTAAAAAATGAAGCTTTATTAGATTTCATTATTTTGACTGTTTTTTGTGTGTCTTTCATTCTTCCTTGTGTCTTAAGACTTTTATATAAATACATGGTGTATAGTGGTAATTTTTAAAGGATGAAAATCTGGCGTTCGTGCGTGATTCTGGTCAAATAACTTCGTTGCACAACCGTTGGTCTGGTAACAGTACTTCATTACAAAGTAGCATTGGTGCAGACCCATGGTCTTCATGGGTAGAGGGGGTACAGATTTATTATGATATTTAGAGTACTCGACTGATCAACTTCAAATTAATATTATTATTAAAATATTATTTTGGACTCCCTGGGGATCATACACCATCACCTGCATGGGAATTAGCTCTGAGATTATTCATTGTTTTATTTATTTATTTTAGTATATAGACCTGTCGATTTGTGTGTTTTAACTTATTCATTCCCTTACCTTATTTATTTATTCATTAAATTATTATTTTTATTTATTTATTTTTTTAAACTTATTTATCTATTAAAGTATTTCTTTTAACCAACTTTTTATTATATTTTCTTTTAAATCTATATATATTTGTATTGTTTTCATAAAATGTATTTATTTGTTTTTTTCTTTCTGTTTTTCGGTAAACTGATCTACTGCTGTGTCTATTATTTCTCTTTTTTGATTTTACATTGCTGCCTAATGATCAATTTGTTTAATGGATCACTGGAGAGGATCTGAGAGTGTGAATTGGGGAGAGTGAATTTGTCGATCAAATGAAATAAATTGAAATACTTGTATTTAGTATGTAGACTGGAATTGATTCTAAAAATAAACTGTGGGAAAAAAAACTGTTTTTTTTATTATACTATGTAAATACGTGTAATTTATATATGTCTGATCAGGGTTTGCTGAGTACGCTTAGTATATGTGTAACGTAGCAACCCGAAGTATTTGGGCAGCATGGATGAATAAAGTATTTCTCTCTCTTTTTATCAAGTGGTAAAAATAGTATTCAACTAGGTCAATATGAGATATATGTTCGATTGAATTTTAATTGTCTTCAAATCAAGAAAATTTATATTTTATTGTTAACATCTAAAAAAAAAAGAAAACCGATCTTTCCACCTGTGCCAGAATATTGAATTCACGCTCAAATGGTGATATTTTTTTTTATGTTTTTATGATTATTTTAAATAAAATTATTATAATAATTGCGAATATTTATTACAAAATTATAATTATAACTACACGATATATTATCTCTTCTTTCTATAAAAGATCTTTTGATTGGAAGTCAAATATATTTATTTATACTAAAGGAACTAGTCATTAGTAGATTGATTGTAAAGTAAAAGTCACACTACGTCTATAATGTGTCAATATGCTACTGCTTCAAAACCAAAATAATGATTTGTGGAGAAGTGACTTTTTACATGTCGTAATACACATAATAATAAGAAAATAGTCCCAATAATAACATGGAGTCCATGGAACCCTGATGCTACAAAAAAGCAAGATCCATAAATTGAATCTCTAATACAAAATCTGGCTTCGTTTTTGTCAAAGACTAGTTATGGAAATACGAAATAGTATTTTATCTTTGTTGGAAATTTGTATATTAGGTTTGTTTTTTTTTATGGTTCTAAATACAAATTTAGTTATTTATTCGAATTTTTTTTTATCCTACTTACTATTTTTTAAAAAATTTTTATAGAAATTTTGTTGTTTATTTAATTTTTTTTTTTAAATAATTAAAATACCTCACCCACTCATTTAATAACACAGTTCAAATAAAAACTTTAGAATTTTTCTAAGAAGCCGTAAAAGAGGGAATATCACG
>NW_027111275.1:1766288-1770834 GCF_000696795.3 Halyomorpha halys | reverse complement strand
TGATAAATTTTTTAATTAAATAATTTCATTCACATTAAAATTCAGTTAGCATTTCCACATTGTTCACAATCATTTAGTGTAACCGATT
Organism: Halyomorpha halys; assembly: GCF_000696795.3. Classification (NCBI taxonomy): domain Eukaryota; kingdom Metazoa; phylum Arthropoda; class Insecta; order Hemiptera; family Pentatomidae; genus Halyomorpha; species Halyomorpha halys. The sequence continues at coordinate 1,770,746 of NW_027111275.1, read as the reverse complement.
CCCACTCCTCCAGAACCGAGTATTTATACCATTGAATATCCCCGCCCTAAGTAAGAGGCAAATATTGACAACAATAATGGACTAAGCATTTTACTTGTACAAACATCCAAAGATATGGATGATAGGATTACATCTCGAGCTACCTCTGAAGCTCTTTGGGATTTACAAATGTAGTGCTCTTGAAACGTAATGCTTTCTTAACAGAGGGATTTTACTCACGTCTGTTGTCATCGGCTTAGGAGCCCTCATCGTCAGAAGCATTTGAGTTCACCAATTAAATATCATTAATTCACTTCGAAATCCTTTGCATTGAATGTAAAAACATGAAAAAGTTAACTTCTGGAAATCTTCATTTATTATTAAATATTTTAAAATCTATCCAGTAGGAATGTTAAAATTCTTTCATTAATTTTTTTGTATATATTTGTTATATATATACAAAATGAAAACCCAAAAATTTATATGAAAGTCTTAAAAGCATTGGCTTATACTATGTGTAAAACCCTTTAGAAAAATTTTTAAAAAAGAAAATATGATTTCTCAAATTAATATGAAAAATAGCTAGATGTTAGCCAAAAGTTAAATTATTATAGATTACATAATAAATTAATGGTGAAATTTAATTAGGTTTAACAATTATTCAATTGTTGACGATATAAACCACATAACAATAGTAACATACTGGAAGATTATTGATGATTGACCGTGTGTATAGATGAATAGAATATGGTCCGGGTGCGGTCAAAAAAACTCAAATAGTAAATAATTATACTATTTTTATTGAGCCAACTTTTCACCGCACGTTGCAGGACTTCAGGGCTCAAAAAGATACAAACACTTGGCATGGTTACTACAAAAAAAAAAACTTATAAGTGGAACAAAAAAAAACATAAGTGGAATAAAAAAAAACATGTTTTTTTTGTTGTTTTTTGTAACTATGTCAAGTGTTCGTATCTTTTTTAGCCCTGACGAAGCCCTGTAACGTGGGGCGAAACGTTGGCTCAATAAAAATAGTATAATTATTTACTATTTGAGTTTTTTTGACCGCACCCGGACCATATTCCATTCAACAATAGTAATACGTTTCCAAGTTTGCACCTAATTTTTCAACATAAATTATGGTGACACAAAAAATGTACCATTGATATGCAAAAATACATAGATTGATGAATTATAGTTTTCTTGTCCATGTCTTAGAAGAAAATTGTCAAAGAAAAGCAATATATGGAATCTCAAGGTAACGTTTTTTTGAGCTTAAGAAGCTAGGAGATGGTTTGCAGTTAAAGGTATGGCTAAAAGCTACTTTCAATTACCAAAATACTTTGAGTTCATACCTCACTCGTTTCAGAACAGATATTTATATAATATTCTATAATACTTACCGTACTAATTTTTGAAATTAAACCATTTTGGTAATGGGATATTCTAATCCAAAATGTTTTCAGAAAAGTATATTTAATAATATTTCTCTGCAAAATTTTCTCTATTGCTAAAGTATGAGAGAAATACAAAAATAAACGTTTACTTAAAAGAACACTCTGCTCTTAACCATTTATTAAAGGTTAAATTATTAGAGAATCCATTTTAAAAATACGAAGAGATACCCGAAACATATAATTCATCGTATAATGATTTAATATCATTTATTTAATAATTTATTTATTACTTCTTATAATAATTTACTTAAATATGCAATTTCAGTTTCGTATGACTTTTCGTTTTAGGGCCAGATTGACCACTTACATTTGTTTAAAGCCATTAGTACTTGAATGAAATGAAATGAAAAAAAGTATTATTATACATACTGGGACAATAAATACATGGTTCACACATTATGATTTTTTATCTGGCGAACATTTAAAAGTTTCCAGTAAGCAAAATAAAATTACATTATGATTTTAGTTTAGCTACTACTTGTAATGGTAATCGATATATGCCTACTTATATTGTTCACAATGATATGTAGTAAATGAAGGAATAGGTGTTGTTTAAAGGAGAGAATGGATGAGGATTGGCGAATCTCCAGAAGGAGGTTGCACGTATAAGGAAGGATTTGCAGAAGGAGGCGGTCCATGGATGGATGACCGAAGAGTGAGGAGATATAGGGATATTTTATGTTTTTTTTTTTTATTTTAAGAACTTGGAATAGGAAAACACCAAAAAAGTATTGCCTTCAGGAGGTTGGATAGAGCCACTTTAACTCGGTATACCAATGTTGTGGTGGCACACAAGAGAGTGCCTGGGAAACCCAAAATAAATCTTACGAAGCAATTGAGTCTCATTAGTCCCAATTCTAGACCTGCAGAATGCCTTTCGACCAAGGAACCTTAGTCAACATGGGAGAAAACTCTCTGAAGAGTTGATGGGTGTTCTGAGAAATGGAATCACGAAATCTTAAGAATGGTTTAAGTACAGTTATAGACTTTCGTGTAATCCAGAAAATATGATTATTCCAGGAAAGGTGTTGGTCGACGGTTTTTATGGTAGAATAGAAGGTTATTGTTTTGTAATTTTCCAATAATGAACTAATTGACTCATTTAAAAGTAATTGATTTTGGGTATTAGTTGATTTTTAATTTCTTAGCTAAAAACAACAGAGCTTTGAGGATATAAAGGCATTTGTAATGCTTTAATTCTCTACCGAAGTGTTTGTATTTTTAATTATGTTGTGAACAAAATCTTCAATGTCTCTTTTTACGTGTTTCATTGAAAAAATAAATTACTTCGACATCAGAAACAGGTTAACATTGAATTCACATAATTTAATTTTAAATGACATTCTATAAACTGTTTCAGTGACTTCTGAAAATTTGTTGTTTTAATATCCTTCTGGGAATACCTCTTTCCTACCTTCTTTCTCCTCCCACAACTGCTTTTATACCCAGTGTGATTTACGATTTCATTGTGTAGTTTTCTCGAGCAGTTAACTGTGTCCATAGCCACATATAATTCGTCCAATATATGTAGCTTATTAAGCCACCTTTGTTACCTCCAGTTTATGCTATTTTTTTATGAGTTCAGCAATAAACATTTGAGCATCTGACTTTATATTTTAATTTTAGGACAAATCTATTTACACAGTTTGAAGTAATTTTGAATGAATAAATAAAATGGATCTATTTAACTAATTAAGAGCACATAGACGATAGAAAAAATATCTCTCTGCCGAAGCCTGTGCAATTTTTATAAAACTCATAAACTTTTTAAACAAACAAGTTATATGCTTTAAAACAATGCTTTCAACAATTAAATAGTTTAAAATAAAAATATGGTATTTATGTTAAAAAATAAACCAACAATACTATCAAATAATGGCATTGATCCCTCATGTAAACCAACTAAGCTCTTTCCAGTGTAACTCGTCGTACATAGCTGCTAAGAGCTCGCTAATTAGATCCTATTAATAAACTGAGTAATTGTTCTGGAGAGTAGGTCTACTGCCCAAATTATAATGTTCTAATTTCACTATACATGTTGTGGGATCCCAAAAATTAAAAAAAAAAACCGGTACATACAGGTAGATACCAGCTATCGGTTCATCCATAGTTACTTATTAATTAATTACTTATACTAAAATTAAGTAATTAATTCTGCTGTACACCGTAATATCAACCTCATCGATACCAGATAAAGATTATCATTTAATTATGGCGTTTCTGTTTTAACTACACATAAGCCTGCTTACAAAGGAAAGAGGATTGAGGACATTTTGCACGATTACTTTGTTTCCTAGAACCCTCTACGTCATGTCTGACTGCGGTCAATCTTCCGTGCAGATCAAAAACATTTTAAGTATGGAGATTAACTCTATAACATTCCTCACAAGTACAAGAGCCCAAGAGGAGAAAAAAGGTAGTTATCTTACCCCAATTTTTGATTACATTAATGAAAACTATGTACAATTACTAGTCAAAACTGATGAGTCTGCTAAGTATAGGTAGGGGAAATAAAAAATGGCGGCTGTTTCAAAGCGATAAAAAAACTAATTTTTCATTCGGAGCTCTATATCTTAAAAAGTAGCAACAACACAAGAAACCCTAAGAGAACATCATTTAAAGAAGTGTAAATTTGCTAAAATATGAGCCCTAATAAAGTTATTTACGTTAAATAGTTTTTCAGATATAGCTTTTTAAAAAGCAACATTCCATAAAAATGTTGTGTGGGACGTACTAAAAGATCAGTAGTTAGTGAATTGATTTTGAAAAATTTATATCTCAAAAACCATTTTACGTACAGATCTCTATTAGCACTCAAATTAAAGCTAGTTTAATGAGCTATAAAGTAGATTATGATCTTTATCTTCTTAGGAGTAATATTTTACATGAAATTTGCTAAAAGAAATTGATTTATAGTCGTTCGGACAAATTTTCATTTGCCAAATTCATATTCATATGTGAATATCATAAAAACTACTACTAGATAAGTGTCAGGAACTGCTAGGTTAATTTCCTTTATTTT